>NW_015389542.1:105419-108929 GCF_001527695.2 Protobothrops mucrosquamatus
TAGTAGGTGAGGTGCCACCGGCCTGATCTGGCTACCAATATCTACAGCAGGGGTCTTCAAACCTGGCCCTTTTATGACATGTGGACTTCAACTCCCAGAATTCCTCAGCCAGCCCTGGCTGGCTGAGGAATTCTGGGAGTTGAAGTCCACAAGTCTTAAAGTTGCCAAGTTTGAAGACCCCCTGATCTACAGGGACATTTTGGCACAGGACTGACTTAGTCACCCTGGGAAAATCTAACCACAAGATCACTAAGATCGGCACGGATTTGATAGTTCATAATCAATCAACTCAAGCCATCAGTGACATAGGGATGTTATCGAGTAGAACTCTGACAGAGACCAACTTGGTCTGGTCAATTTAGCCTATCAGAAGTTAAGCTTGACTCAAAGAACGTGTAAGCCCAGTTTTAGGGCCAACGACTGCTCATCTGGGTCAGGGCTGAACAGAAAACCTCAGACTAGTTTGGTATTTCTCAACTTTACCTGCTTGAAGCTGTGAGGACTTCAACTCCCAGAATTCCCCAGCTAGCATGACTGGCTGGAGAATTCTGGGATTTGAAGTCCACACAGCTTCAAGCTTCTCAACCTTGTCTATGAAGAATCTCAGTCTGAACATCTGGCTGACTATGCGATGATGATTAATAATAATAATAATAATAATAATAATAATAATAATGAGGAGGAGGAGGAGGAGGAGGAGGAGGAGAAGGTTGGCAGGGACGTTGGAGGTCATCTAGTCCAACCCCCTGCTCAGGCAGGAAACCCTATACCATTTCAGACAAATGGCTGTCCAGTCTCTTCCTAAGAACTTCCAGTGTTGGAGCATTCACCGCTTCTGGAGGCAGGTTGTTCCACTGGTTAATTGTTCTAACTATCAGGAAGTTTCTCCTTAGTTCTAGGTTGCTTCTCTCCTTGATGAGTTTTCCTCCATTGCTTCTTGTCCTGCCTTCTGGTGCTTTGGAGAATGGCTTGACTCCCTCTTCTTTGGGGCAACCCTTGAGATATTGTCAAGTGATTTACTTGACAACCACAGGGGAAAAAAATGGGCGTAAAATGGGGCAAAACCCATTAAACAGCTGCCCTGCTCGGCAGTGGAAATTTTGGCTGCGATGGCAGTCGTACGCCGGGGACGAATTCCAATAAATTGCTCTTTCCCATTCATTTCTGGCTGGCTTCTCCCTCTTTAAAGCCCTCCTCCCTTTAAATTGTCGGTCAGCCGTTTTACGGGATGGGAAACGCAGCTCGTTCCTGGCGGGGCCGCCAAGGAATTTACGGGCTTCTCTTACGAGTCCCAAACGTGCCAGAGTAACATCACGTTCTGTTACATAACGCACTGTCCACAATCGACTTGGCACAATTGTGAAATAGGCCCTGGACGTTTCTCCCAGGGAGACTGGAAGGTGGGGGAGGGGGCAAAATGCTTTTCACAGGTTGCTGCATAAGAGGGGGGGAATCACAAAAGGGATCAGTGGGATCCTCAAGGGATGCTCAAGAGAGAGAGAGAGAGAGGAAGGTGGGCAGTAGCAACGGACAGGATAATTTGGGATCTCTCTTTTCGGTGGGTTTGCCTGAATTCCATCTGTTGGGCCTTCAGGAGAGTCTGGTAGAGACAGTCCTTGACTGAGAACTATAATTCAGCCCAAAATTTCCATTGCTAAGCAACATTGTTGTGGAATAGAATAGAATAGAATAGAATAGAATAGAATGGAATGGAATGGAATGGAATGGAATGGAATGGAATAAGAGTAGAATGGAATAGAATGGAATAGAATAGAATAAAGAATAGAATAGAATAGAATAGAATAGAATAGAATAGAATAGAATAGAATAGAATAGAATAGAATAGAATGGGATGGGATGGGATGGGATGGGATGCGATGCGATGCGATGCGATGCGATGCGATGCGATGGGATGGAATAGAATAGAATAGAATAGAATAGAATAGAATAGAATAGAATAGAATAGAATAGAATAGAATAGAATATGGAACAGAATATGGAACAGAATAGGATAGGATAGGATAGGATAGGATAGGATAGGATAGGATAGGATAGGATAGGATAGGATAGTAGAATAGAATAGAATAGAATAGAATAGAATAGAATAGAATAGAATAGAATAGAATAGAATAGAACAGAATATGGAACAGAACAGAATAGAATAGAATAGAATAGAATAGAATAGAATAGAATAGAATAGAATAGAATAGAATAGAATAGAATAAAATATGGAACAGAACAGAATAGAATAGAATAGAATAGAATAGAATAGAATAGAATAGAATAGAATAGAATTAGATAATGGAATGGAATCGAATGGAATAGAAAATATGGAATGGAATGGAAGCATCCGTTTTTGTGTCTTGCTGTGTGGCGGCAGGGCTTTTTCGCACCCCGAGGTGTGGCATCCTGTTTTTGCACCCAACGGCTTATCTTTTTGAGGGTAGCCCAATATGGCTAAGTCTGCCACCTGCTGCTAAGCATAGCAATTATACTCCAGTGTGACAACCATTTCTTTTTTAATTCATTTTAAAATGTCGATTTGAGAATTTTGAAAGATTAAAGACTGTGTCACTTATATCCAGCTAAATTTCCCAGAGGAACACTAAGTATCTTCTTCATCAGCTCACCTAATCAAATCTTCAAGAACATCACCATAGACTGCAAAATTGTGGGCCATCTGCTCCAAGTTCTTCTCTTTTTTCCCCCTTTTTTTCTTTTTAACGATGAGTGAAAGTTTTTGTTGACTTATCTCTTGCGCTGCTTCCATCGCTCCATAGTATCCGACTCTGCACATTTTGGCTGAAGGTCAAAAATAAAAACAGTGTGAGAACAGAGCCAGCCCAATCAGGCTTAATACCACTTTAAAGTGATTTAAAGTGATTTACATTAAAGTAAAGTAAAGTGATTAATACCACTTTACAATGCCTCGGTAAGGTATCCAGTTTTGATCACCACGATGTAAAAAGGATGTTGAGACTCTGGAAAGAGTGCAGAGAAGAGCAACAAAGATGATCAGGGGACTGGAGGCTAAAACATATAAGGAACGGTTGCTGGAATTGGGTATGTCCAGTTTAATGAAGAGAAGGACCAGAGGGGACAGGATAGCAGCCTCCCAATATCTCAGGGGCTGCCCCAAAGAAGGGGGAGTCAAGCTATTCTCCAAAGCGCTGGAAGGCAGGACAAGAAGCAACGGATGGAAACTCACCAAAAAGAGAAGCAACTTAGAACTAAGGAGAAACCTCCTGACAGTTAGAACAATTAACCAGTGGAACAACCTGCCTCCAGAAGTGGTGAATGCTCCAACACTGGAAGTTTTTAAGAAGAGACTGGACAGCTATTTGTCTGAAATGGTATAGGGTTTCCTGCCTGAGAAGGGGGTTGGACTAGATGACCTCCAAGGTCCCTTCCAACTTTATTATTATTATTATTATTATTATTATTATTATTATTATTATTATTATTATTATTATTATTGTTGTTGTTGTTGTTGTTGTTGTTGTTGTTGTT
>NW_015389542.1:109085-113357 GCF_001527695.2 Protobothrops mucrosquamatus
GAAGTTTTTAAGAAGAGACTGGACAGCTATTTGTCTGAAATGGTATAGGGTTTCCTGCCTGAGAAGGGGGTTGGACTAGATGACCTCCAAGGTCCCTTCCAACTTTATTATTATTATTATTATTATTATTATTATTATTATTATTATTATTATTATTATTATTATTGTTGTTGTTGTTGTTGTTGTTGTTGTTGTTGTTATGTCTCTCCTAATCTGAGTCTTCTTAAGTTGAATGCGTAGGCTCAAGGACATCATTGGAAGTTCCTTAGAAGATTTAGGGGTTATATCACTGGTAACAAGACAAGATGAGATTGGACTAGAAAGCCACTGAGGTCTGTTCCAGCCTTATGAGTCTATTTTTTTATGTCCATGCATTTAAAGAATTAAGCAGTTAAATCTGACTCGCTGGTGCCTACCGATCAAAGTAGATCTAACATATCTGCAATAGAATAGAATAGAATAGAATAGAATAGGACTAGACTAGACTAGACTAGACTAGACTAGACTAGAATAGAATAGAATAGAATAGAATAGAATAGAATAGAATAGAATAGAATAGAATAGAATAGATGGAATAGAATGGAATGTAGAGTAATGTAGACTAGACTAGACTAGACTTGAGTAGAGTAGAGTAGAGTAGAGTAGAGTAGAGTAGAGTAGAGTAGAGTAGAGTAGAGTAGAGTACAATAGAATAGAATAGAATAGAATAGAATAGAATAGAATAGAATAGAATAGAATAGGACTAGACTAGACTAGACTAGACTAGACTAGACCGTCAAAACCCGCATCAGCAACTTAGCCCCTACCCCAAATTATTCACCTTTAAATAATTTCATCTATCAAAACCCGCATAAGCAACTTAGACCCCTACCCCAAATTATTCACCTTTAAACAATTTCATCTATCAAAACCCGCATACGCAACTTAGACCCCTACCCCAAATTATTCACCTTTAAATAATTTCATCTATCAAAACCCGCATACGCAACTTAGCCCCCTACCCCCAAATTATTCACCTTTAAATAATTTCATCCGTCAAAACCCGCATCAGCAACTTAGCCCCTACCCCAAATTATTCACCTTTAAATAATTTCATCTATCAAAACCCGCATAAGCAACTTAGACCCCTACCCCAAATTATTCACCTTTAAACAATTTCATCTATCAAAACCCGCATAAGCAACTTAGCCCCCTACCCCCCAAATTATTCACGTTAACGTCAACTAAAAGCGTTCGTCCCCTATTTCTATTTCTGAGTTTGTCTCTTCCAAACTGTCATTTGTTTTTGCCGTCCTTTTAAGCTTGAAGTTTGAAGTTTGAAGTTTATTGCATTTATATCCCGCCCTTCTCCCAATAGACTCAGGGCGGCTTACAGCCAATTAAAACAGAACAATCAATACAAATCTACAAAATTTAAAATCAATTAAAAGATATATACAATAGGCCTATTTATGTTTTAAAATTAATTAAAAACCAGTTTAAAATATCCCTAGGCCAGTCCTGCCTGCTGAAACAGCCATGTCTTGAGGGCGCGGCGGAAGGAGGGGAGATCCGGAATCACCCGGATCTCTGGGGGCAGCTCGTTCCAGAGGGTGGGGGCTCCAACAGAGAAGGCTCTCCCCCTGGGGGTCGCCAACCGACATTGTCTGATTGACGGCACCCTGAGGAGGCCCTCTCTGTGAGAGCGTATCGGCCGGTGGGAGGTAATCTGTGGCAGAAGGCGGTCTCAGAGGTAACCAGGTCCGATGCCATGGTGCGCTTTAAAGATGATAATCAGCACCTTGAAGCGCACTCAGAAGGCCACAGGCAGCCAATGCAGCTCGCGCAGCAGCGGCGTTACATGGGAGCGACAAGTCGCTCCCATCACCGCCCGCGCAGCCGCATTCTGGACTAGCTGGAGCCTCCGAGTGCTCCTCAAGGGGAGCCCCATGTAGATGGATTCCTTCTGTCAGCCCTCCCAGGTAAATATGACCAGGTGATCTAATTCTATTTTGTTGTAAGGTTACATTAACCGAATCTTGCAAGTCTGAAGGGACAACTCTCCCGCTGTCACTTTTAACCCGTCTAATCCATGAGGGTTGACCCTTCCAAGTTTCTTCCTCTGACTGTTGAGCCACTGAGGGCTCCTGTCTCTCTTATCCAATTGTTTCATGGGTAAATGTCTGTGGAGATTCTCAGTCATCCAGGCCAGGGTTGTCCCAAAGGTGCTTGTTTCAGGAGGCAACTGGACTTTCTTGTTTTGCTTTGAATACATTTCACTTCTCATCCAAGAAGCTTCTTCAGTTCTGACTGGACGGTGGGGAAATGGATGGATATTATACTCCTTGCAGACCGCTGGTCATTTGCCTTCTTTTAGATGGTCGTTGAGGCCGCTTGGAGGTTGACCTGTGTCCTCTGGGTCACCTGAGTGGTGCAAATGGGTGTGGAGCCTTCTTGGGACTGCTGAAAGGACGGTGTTTTGGACTAGAGATGGAGGCTGTCATATCTCTCCCCCTCTGTTGAACAGCCCTCTCTCATTTGAACGGTCACTAATAAACAAACTGTTGTAAGTCAAGGGCTACCTTTACATAAAATGGGACACACACATACAACTGCAATGTCACTCAACCACCATTCAAATAGATCCTAAAATGGGGTGTGACTCACTCGTCCTTCTCCTTGTCCTTCTCCTTCTCCTTCTCCTCCTCCTGCCCTCCTCGTCCTTCTCCTCCTCCGACTACTAGTTCTCCTTCTCCTCCTTCTCCTCCTTCTCTTCCTCCTCCTCCTCCTCCTCCTCCTCCTCCTCCTCCTCCATCTCAATGTGTGGAAGTTGGGGAGATAACCAAAGAGAGATCCTTGTCTTCATTCAATTCAAGGAGCCCTGATGCTCAGTGGTTAGAGTGCCATATTGCAAGCAAACTCTGCCCACTGCCAGGAGTTTGATCCTAACCAGCTCCAGGTTGACTCAGCCTTCTGTCCTTCCGAGGTCGGTAAAACGAGGACCCAGATTGTTGGGGGGCAAATAGGCTGTGTTGAAGGGAAAGGAAAGAAAGTTTATTGAAGAGGAGAGCCAGACAGAAAGATTTCTCTCCTCTCCAATAAACTGCAACCTTCTTTCTAAAGCAGTCCCCATGTTGTTTATTCCCGGCTTGGACTGAACCACGATGAAGACTATTCCTTCAACAGCTGATTCTGTACCCCGCTCAGAGAGGGCAGTAAAGCACTGTCAATTGGTATATAAGTCTAAGTTGTTACTTATATCCCTCTTGAACTGCCCCGGGAAAAGAGCGGTACAAGCGCCATAAACAGCACATCTGGGGTTTTCTCAAACCATCTCCTCCGCTTCTAATCTCTCGTCCTGCTGTGCAAGGGCATGGTTAATCAACACCATCTTCTTTCTGTAGCTTGATCTGAGCCCAGTTAATCAACTATGAGTCCTGGAACTTTCAACAAAAGACTTGCAAGCAACTGGAGAGTAGGCAGGCTCTGTGGGTGTTATATGCTTTCATAGCGAGGTGCTAGTGCTGTTATTTTGCAAGAAAAATAAGTGCAGAAAGGGAGAAAATGGGGCAGAAAGAAGCTTTTGCAGGAAAAGCCCACATCAGGCAAACTTTTTTCACTGTATGGGAGGAGGAGGAAGAGGAGGAGGAGGAGGAGGAGGAGGAGGAGGACTTCCAGACTCAGAGATTTTTTTTTTGCAGAGTATATAAAGTGCAACACTGCTCTTTTGCTATCACTGTCCCTGCACACCCTCCTTAGGCAGTAAACTTGGCAGAGACATCAAAGTTTCCTAACCAGATACTACCGCAGGTAAGATGTTCCTCACTCTTCCTCTAACGCAGCTGGAGGGTTACGCTCTGCAGCTCCCCTTGAAGCTTCCACCGCTTTGAGCTAACCCCTTCTCTTCCCCCTTGCTAGCAAATTGCAAAAAAAAAAAACCACCGTTTTTAAAACCAGAGAAACAAAATGGAATTTTGGTAAAGACCCCTGGTACCACAATCCTGGGCTGGGGACTCCATCGTGCTTGGCATTTTTTTGTGTCGGTGAGTTAGATCTGGTGGGACCGTGGGGTGCCACCTTGGCAATCTCAATTGCCTGCCCCTGTTCCCGGGGCAACATCGAGCAACTGGTAGCAAGTGATAAGAGGCAGGGGGGGGGGGGGAAACCCAGCTGGGTCGTCCAAGACGCTGCTGAAAAGTGAAACTTCTGTGGCTTTTTTATTGTTATTATTTGCGGTTTGCCCTCGCCCGCCCGAGGGCGTTGAAAGAATTGTGGGCTTATAAAAAGAGGCTT
>NW_015389542.1:113604-118001 GCF_001527695.2 Protobothrops mucrosquamatus
AGGTAGGTAGGTAGGTAGGTAGGTAGATAGATAGATAGATAGATAGATAGATAGATAGATAGATAGATAGATAGATAGATAGATAGATAGATAGACAGAGATGAGAGAGCGCAAGAGCTATTTTTATAAAATCTCTGTCTCTGTAAAAAAAGAATTGTCCGAAATGGTATAGGGTTTCCTGCCTGAGCAGGGGGTTGGACTAGATGACCTCCAAGGTCCCTTCCAACTTTACTACTACTACTACTACTACTACTACTACTACTATTATTATTATTATTATTATTATTATTATTATTATTATTATTATTATTATTATTATTTCTCATGATTCCTATTGTATTCGGGGTTCTTTGTAAATCATTCATGCACCCACAGCCACAACTGAGATTTTAACTTAAGTCCTTGTTTAAAAGGGTGAAAATGTAATAATAATAATAATAATTGTAATAATAATAATAATAATAATAATAATAATAATAATAATAAAGTTGGAAGGTACCTTGGAGGTCATCTAGTCCAACCCCCTGCTCAGGCAGGAAACCCACGTGAGGGTTGTGTTGCTGAAGCGATGCTCCAGGGGTAAGAAAGGAATATAGGACAGCCTAACAAAGAATTCCTTCTCTGAAATTAGCATTTCTGGGAAGTTAAATGGGTGCGGATAAATGCTAAGGAAAAATGCCAGCCCATGATAACCAGGCAGCATTCAATCTCTTAATATACCAAACATTTTGCCAGGAAGTCAAATTTCAATTTTCCGAAGTGGAATCCAATACGGGGGGGGGGGGCAATCATCTTGAAGGACAGGCTGACACAATGGGTATGCAAGTAATAGCTTTAGATCAGGGTGTTTTTTTTTCCAAACTGGGCAACTTTCAGATGGGTGGACTTCAATTCCCAGAATTCCCAAGTCAGCCATGCTGGCTGGGGATTTCTGGGCGTTGAAGTCCATCCATCTGAAAGTTGCCCAGGTTGTAAAAAGTGCTGATATATTACATTACCTAGCAGCAGATATAGACTAATGGATAGCTTCTGAGCAAAAACTTCTACAGAGAAGGACGAGAAACAATGGTTGGAAACTGACCAAAGAGAGAAGCAACCTGGAATTAAGGAGAAACTTCCCGACAGGGAGGACAATTAACCAGTGGAACAGCCTGCCACCAGAAATCGTGGGCGCTCCATCCCTGGAGATTTTTAAGAAGAGACAGACAGTCACTTGTCTGAGATGGCATAGGTTCTCCTGCTTGGGCAGGGGGCTGGACTAGAAGACCTCCAAGGTCCCTTCCAGCTCCTATTCTATTCTATTGAAGGTAATCCTTGACGTACAACGTACATTTGTTTAGTGATTATTTAGTGATTCAAAGCTACAATAGCAATGGGAAAAGTGACGTACGGCCAGTTTTCACCCTTACGAATTTTTACAGCATCCCCAGGATCAAAATTTGGGTGTTTGGTTATATTTATAAATTCTGTATGAATTTTAATGTTATTTTAGAGTCACAGTAAGTTTATACTAGTGTGTTGTAATAATGAGTAGCTTTGGATAGAATGGGATTATTGTGTGTTTACTACCTGGTTCAGCTCTGGGAAGTCCTGGGGGGGGGAAGGGAATAGATAGATGTATATAAACTGATGTATTGTAGATTTATATATGTGATACTTTTTTAAGGAGGTGCCCGGTGGATACCCCAACTGCACCAGACGGGATGGTTGAGAGAGGAAGGGAAGTAGGAGAGAGGGAGGAAGGAGGAGAGGTTGAGGTTAGGGAGGAGGAAGGTATGGAAAGTGAAAGAGGGGGGTGCGGGGGGGGCACCGGACACTTCCATGAATGTATTGAGTAGTGTTATTCTTTTTGGTTAATATTGTGATTAACTGCATCATATTCATGTTATTGTTTCCAATTGAAAAATCAATAAAATTTTATAAAAAATAAAATAAAAAAATTTGGGTGTTTGGAAACTGGCATGTACTGAGGACAGTTGCACTGTCCTGCAGTCCTGTGATCACCATTTGCAATCTTCCCAGCTGGCTTCCAACAAGCAAAATTGATAGATTCAGTGCTAGGCTGCATTAACAGAGGGATAGAATCAAGATCACGTGAGGTGTTAATCCCACTTTACAAGGCCTTGGTAAGGCCACCCTTGGAATACTGCATTCAGTTTTGGTCACCATGATGTAAAAAAGAGGTTGAGACTCTAGAAAGAGTGCAGAGAAGAGCAACAAAGATGATTAGGGGACTGGAGGCTAAAACATATAAGGAACGGTTGCTGGAATTGGGTATGTCTAGTTTAATGAAGAGAAGGACGAGGGGGACATGATAGCAGTCTGCCAATATCTCAGGGGCTGCCCCAAAGAAGAGGGAGTCAAGCTATTCTCCAAAGCCCCTGAAGGCAGGACAAGAAGCAACAGATGGAAACTCATCAAGGAGAGAAGCAATCTAGAACTAAGGAGAAACTTCCTGACAGTGAGAACAATTAACCAGTGGAACAACCTGCCTCTAGAAGCTGTGAATGCTCAACACTGGAAGTTTTTAAGAAGAAACTGGACAGCCATTTGTCTGAAATGGTATAGGGTTTCCTGCCTGAACAGGAGGTTGGACTAGATGACCTCCAAGATCCCTTCCAATATTATTATTATTATTATTATTATTATTATTATTATTATTATTATTATTATTATTATTATTATTATTTAACAATTGCACGCTTCACTTAAACAAGTCAAAAAAAATGGGGCACAATTCATTTAAAGAATTGTTTTGCTTAGCGATGGAAATTGGGGGTTCAGCTGTGATTGTAAGTAAAGGAGTATCTGTATATGGTGTTGATTGTTAATAATAAAGAAATATGTTCTTTTCATCCCCTTCCTAAACCTTGCCAATTGTCTTTTTTTAAAAGGCGTATAACCCAAGACTGTCGGTCTATATCTTGTGGCAGGGAGTTCCATCGACTTTTATTTATTTACTTACTAATTAAATGTCTACACCGCCCATCTCACCAGGGAGCGTTCACAAGTTCTGTGTGTGCTGCACATGCCGTAACAGCAGCCCAGCTATTAAATCAGTTGTTTGGCAAGGAGATAATAAGGTCCGCGGGATTGCAACATGCTTAATCTTGTTACTAAATGGATCCGTTTCCTGGTTTAACCTAGTAGATTGGCTTGTAAATCCTTGGATGGGCTTGAGCTTGCAACAAGCTGCTAAGCTGCCCAAAAGCCCCGAGGTTAACGCTAACTAAACTTAACTAGTTTATCATCTAGCGCAGGGGTAGGCAACCTCGGCTCTTTTATGACTATATGAAGTTTATGAAGTTTTTAAGAAGAAACTGGACAGCCATTTGTCTGAAATGGTATAAGGTTACCTGCCTGAGCAGGGGGTTGGACTTGATGACCTCCAAGGTCCCTTCCAACTCTACTACTACTACTATTATTATTATTATTATTATTATTATTATTATTATTATTATTATTATTATTATTATTATTATTATTATTATTATTATTATTATTATATGTTCACCACCTTGAGTTATTTGTAAAAATAATAAAGGTGGGAAATAAATAAATATTTTTTTTTTTTAAAAAGGCAAAAGAGCAGAGTTTTGATTGAAAACAGAACAATTTGCAGCAGTGGCTCTTCCAATTAAAAGGCAGTTCTACAGGCAGCCACTTGGCTGCAAAAAAATATAATAACTTTGAAAAAGAGAGCATAAATCATGAAAACAAATGTAAATAAAATGTGGCCGCCTGGGTTTAAGGAATTGAGAAGAATACCGGTGCCCTAACTTTAAAATTATTATTATTTTATTATTATTATTTATTAAATTTATATCCCGCCCTTCTCCTTGCGGACTCAGGGCGGCTGACAATCGATTTAAAAAACATAAATAACAATTACAGAATTAAAATTAATTAAGAAGAAATATTTAAATATAGTCTAATTAAAATATGATTAAAACCCCTCTAAAAATTGCCCTAGGCCAGTCCCGCTTGTTGGAACAGCCATGTCTTGAGGGCGCGGCGGAAGGAAGGGAGATCAGGGATCACCCTGATCTCTGGGGGCAGCTCATTCCAGAGGGTGGGGGCTCCCACAGAGAAGGCCCTCCCCCTTGGGGTCGCCAGCCGGCACTGTCTGGCCGACGGCACCCTGAGGAGACCCACCCTGTGGGAGCGTACAGGTCGGTGGGGGGTAATCTGTGGCAGGAGGCGGTCTCGAAGGTATCCTGGTCCGCTGCCATGGAGCGCCTTAAAGATGATAGTCAGCACCTTGAAGCGCACCCGGAAGGCCACCGGCAGCCAATGCAGCTCGCGCAGCAGCGGTGTTACATGGGAGCGACGAGTCCCTCCCAACACCGCCCGCGCGGCCGCATTTTGGACTAGCTGGAGCCTCCGGGTGCTCCTCA
>NW_015389542.1:118864-120698 GCF_001527695.2 Protobothrops mucrosquamatus
GAAAACTGGAAGACACAGAGATTGAAAGGACCACCAGCTCGTGCCTTGCACCAGAATGGATGTTCCAAACTCTGAATTCCACCAGGCAGTTCTGCACCTAAACACAATAAATCAGGCAGGATGGCAAACAGTGGGAGGTGTTGCTTAATACTACAGCAATGTAAAAACAGAGAGAGCAAGAGCTAAAAAAAATGCTCTTTGGAAGACTGGAAGTTTTTAAGAAGAGACTGGACAGCCATTTGTCTGAAATGGTATAGGGTTTTCTGCTTGAGCAGGGGGTTGGACTAGATGACCTCCAAGGTCCCTTCCAGCTGTATTTTGATTGATTGATTGATTGATTGATTGATTGATTGATTGATTGATTGATTGAAATGGTATAGGTTTTCCTGCTTGAGCAGGAGGTTGGACTAGAAGACCTCCAAGGTCCCTTCCAGCTGTATTTTGATTGATTGATTGATTGATTGATTGATTGATTGGGTGGGTGAGTGAGTGAGTGAGAGTGAGTGAGTGAGTGATTGATTGGGTGGGTGAGTGAGTGAGTGAGTGAGTGAGTGAGTGAGTGAGTGAGTGGTTGAAATAGTATAGGGTCTCCTGCCTGAGCAGGGGGTTGGACTAGAAGACCTCCAAGGTCCCTTCCAGCTCTATTTTGATTGGTTGGTTGGTTGGTTGATTGGTTGATTGATTGATTGAAATAGTATAGGGTTTCCTCCTTGAGCAGGAGGTTGGAGTAGAAGACCTCCAAGGTCCCTTCCTGCTGTATTTTGATTGATTGATTGATTGATTGATTGATTGATTGATTGGGTGGGTGGGTGAGTGAGTGGTTGAAATAGTATAGGGTCTCCTGCCTGAGCAGGGGATTGGACTAGAAGACCTCCAAGGTCCCTTCCAAATCTCTTTCTTTCTTTCTTTCTTTCTTTCTTTCTTTCTTTCTCTCTCTCTCTCTCTCTCTCTCTCTCTCTCTCTCTCTCTCTCTCTCTCTCTCTCTCTCTCTCTCTCTCTCTCTCTCTCTCTCTCTCCCTCCCTCTCTCCCTCCCTCCTTCCCTCTCTCCCTTCTCCAACACTGGAAGTTTTTAAGAAGAGACTGGACAGCCATTTGTCTGAAATGGGATATAGGGTTTCCTGCCTGAGCAGGGGGTTGGACTAGAAGACCTCCAAGGTCCCTTCCAGCTCTATTTTGATTGGTTGGTTGGTTGGTTGGTTGGTTGGTTGGTTGGTTGATTGATTGAAATAGTATAGGGTTTCCTGCCTGAGCAGGAGGTTGGACTAGAAGACCTCCAAGGTCCCCTCCAGCTCTATTTCGATTGATTGATTGATTGATTGATTGGGTGGATGGGTGGGTGAGTGGTTGAAATAATATAAGGTCTCCTGCCTGAGCAGGGGGCTGGACTAGAAGACCTCTAAGGTCCCTTCCAACTCTGTTATTCTGAATAAAAAAGACATTTTTATAATTTTTATATCTTCAAACCAAGAGTATATTTTCATTGCAATTGCCGTTTTTCTTAATCTTGTAATGCAGCCAGCTATTTAAAAAAATACACATTAGGAAAAAGCATGTACAGACGTTCACGTATTCAGAAAAGTCGTGTGCAAAAACGTGCACGAGACAAAAAATTTAAAAAAAGTTCTGCATGTTTGAAAAGATTTCAAACAGAACTCTAGGTCAGGCTTATTTGAAGAGTCAACATAAAAAATGTTTGTGCAAACTTTAAAACCAACTCCATTCCAAAGAATGAAACTCAACAATTTCATAAAAAATAATTTAAAAAAATAAGAAATAATGTTAGCATATTCTGTAACCCAAATTGCATGGATGCTTTGAGGACGGGCAATTTTA
>NW_015389542.1:120723-130130 GCF_001527695.2 Protobothrops mucrosquamatus
TAAATGAGAGCTGAATGGATTCTGAACACGAAAATGAGTGATTTGTAATGAAAGAGTAAACAGAGGTGATTTTGTCATGCAGCGGGAATAAAGGGGGACTGGATCACAAAAGAAAAATATGAGGTAAAACGGATGACTCAAGGAAAAAAGCAGAACATCATAGTTGGATGGATATGAGAATAGAATAGAATAGAATAGAGTAGAGTAGAGTAGAGTAGAGTAGAGTAGAGTAGAGTAGAGTAGAGTAGAGTAGAGTAGAGTAGAGTAGAGTAGAGTAGAGTAGAGTAGAATAGAATTAGATAATAGAATAGAATTGGATAATAGAATAGAATAGAATAGAATAGAATACAATAGAATAGAGTAGAGTAGAGTAGAGTAGAGTAGGGTAGGGTAGGGTAGGGTAGGGTAGAATAGAATAGAATAGAGTAGAGTAGAGTAGAGTAGAGTAGAATAGAATAGAATAGAGTAGAGTAGGGTAGGGTAGGGTAGGGTAGGGTAGGGTAGGGTAGGGTAGAGTAGAATAGAGTAGAATAGAATAGAATAGAATAGAATAGAATAGAATAGAATAGAATAGAATAGAATAGAATAGAATAGAATTGAATTAGATAATAGAATAGAATTGGATAATAGAATAGAGTAGAGTAGAGTAGAGTAGAGTAGAGTAGAGTAGAGTAGAGTAGAATAGAATTAGATAATAGAATTGGATAATAGAATAGAATAGAATAGAATAGAATAGAATAGAATAGAATAGAATAGAATTAGATAATAGAATAGAATAGAATAGAATAGAATAGAATAGAATAGAATAGAATTAGATAATAGAATAGAATTGGATAATAGAATAGAATAGAATAGAATAGAATAGAATAGAATAGAATAGAATAGAATAGAATAGAATAGAATAGAAAGGGACCTTGGAGGTCTTCTAATCCAACCCACTGCTCAAGCAGGAGACCCTATCCCATTCCTGACAAATGGCTGTCCAGTCTCCTCTTAAAAACCTCCAGTGATGGAGCGCCCACAACTTCTGGAGGCAAGTGGTCCCACTGGTTAATTGTCCTCACGGTCAGGAACTTTCTCCTTAGTTCTAAGTTGGTTCTCTTGAGTTTAAATGGAAGGGTGGGCCGCTGTGAAGCCTGAAAATCATGGGAACAAGATGATAAAATGGAAAACTAGAGCAATTCCTGGCCAGGCACGTAGAGCCATACTTTAGCAGGCGTGATATTCAATAAATGCACGACAGCCACTTCCCAACTTTGCGAATGTCACCCACATCTCACCCTTTCCTCACTCGGCTTTCTTCCATCCCTAAAGTCTAATTTAAATTAACGGAAACTGCTTTGCTAGATGATGCCCGGAGTCAGGATGAGGAAGCTTCTTCATGGTTGACTGACCCAGATCCCACAGTTGAGCTGTTTTCTCCAACCTGGTCATAAAACGAAATAACCTCATGAGGAGCATTGACCCAGAATCTATAAAATCATAAACTCAGGGTGGAGAGTCCTTTGTTGACTTCCTTCTCTCTGCCCTTTAGCATACGTGCAATGCTAACAAAGATGGACGGAGGTCCCGTCAACCCTTCCACTCTCCCAGTCCCAGTTCAGCTGTCACCAGATGGATGCCAGTCTTATGACTCTGAATCAGCCTGTGCCCAAGATCTTTGTCAAAGTAGGCCACTACTGGAGAGGCTGGAAGCCCAGGTAGGCATCCATCCAAACCTTGCCTTCAACGCTCAGGTTGATAGAGGACCACAAGGTGGATCTAACACAGTGTTCCTCAACCTTGGCAATATGAAGGTGTGTGGACCTCAGCTCCCAGAATTTGGGGAGTTGAAGGCCACAGATTGTCTTGGCTGCATCTCATCCATCCAGGCTTCATGAGTTGATGACAGAGCTTCTTCACTAGAGGTCCGAGTGGGATGGTTGACGCACGTCTTCAAATTGCTGAAGTTAAGAAACACTAATCTAGTATAGGGGGTCTCCAAAGTGGGCAACTTTAAGACTTGTGGACTTCAACATTCAGAATTCTGGGAATGGAAGTCCACAAAGTTTCCCAGTTGTAAAGACCTCTGAAGACTCTAAGGTCTTAGAGTAGATTTTCTCAAACTTGGAACTATATGTGGTGTGGACTTCAACCTCCCCCACCCAGGATTCCCTAGTCAACATGCTGGCTAGGGAATTCTGGGAACTGAAGTCCACATAGTCCATAAAGTTGCCAGGGCTGGCTGAGAAGTACCGCCTTAGAATATTCTTGAAAATATCTACGGCGTCCATGGCTGTTTTGCTCGGAGTTGCTTCCTATGTTGTTGTTGTTAGTTGCGAAGTCGTGTCCGACCCATTGTGACCCCCATGGACATTCCCATGGAAAAACAGCGCACGTTGTTGACCCAAAGGAAGTTCAAAAGGACAGTCGGTCAAATGGTTTGTTGTTTTTGTCTGGGCAGGATCCAAACCTCACAATGGAAATCGATGCCGCTGCTGAAAAGTGTGACAAGACACAAAAGTCAACAGGCAAATGTTGCCAGCAAGTGTTGCGAGCCCTGAGCTGTGTCACCGGAGATATGAAGTTGTTTGGAGACTGGCTAAAAGGTAGGTGATGTTTCTGATACCTCTACAATAGGGGTCTTCAAACTTGGCCCTTTTATGACTGGTGGACTTCAATTCCCAGAATTACTCAGCCAGCAAAGCTGGCTGAGGAATTCTGGGAGTTGAAGTCCACCAGTCATAAAAGGGCCAAGTTTGAAGACCCCTGCTCTACAAGAACCAATGGGAGCACAAGTGTAGGTGGGCTCACAGTGAGAAGTTGTTGAATGCCTTGATGAGGCCAAATATTTCTCAACCTCAGCCAGTTTAAGCCAGGTGGACTTCAACTCCCAGAATTCCCAAGACAGTATGCCGACAGGTTTAAGATATCTGGATTTCAACTCCCAGAATTCCCTAGCCAGCCCTAATCTGGGAGTTGACATCCACACATCTTAAAGATGCTAAGATAGAAAAACACTGCACAAGAGTGTTTTTCGGAAAAAATGGTCCCTCCTTCCTTTCCACCTTCTTTCCTTCCTTCCTTCCTTCCTCCCTATTTCTTTCTTCTCCTTTCTTCCTTTCTTCCTCGCTCCCTCCCTATTTCTCCTTTTTTTCCTTCCTTCCTTCCTTCCGTTCTCCCTCCCTCGCTCCCTCCCTCCCTTCTTCCTTAATTCCTTCCTTCCTCCTTTCCATCTTCCTCCCTCCCTCCATCCATCCATCTCTACTTCCTTTTCATCTCCTTCCTTCCTTCTTTCCTTCTTCCTTCCTTCCTTCCTTTTTTCTTATTTTTTCCTTTCTGACATTCTTTCCTTTTTTCTTACTTTCCTTCTTGTTTCCTTTCTTTCTTTCCTTCCTTCTTTTTTCTTTTCTTCTTTCCTTTCTTCCTTTTCTTTTTTCTTCCTTCCTTCCTTCCTTTTTTGTATTTTCCTTTCCTTTCTTATTTCCTTTTTTCTCTTTCCTTCTTGTTTCCTTCCTTTCTTTCTTTCCCTTCTTTTTTCTTTTCTTACCTTTCCTTTCTTCTTTTTCCTTCCTTCCTTCCTTCCTTCTTTCCTTCCTTCCTTCCTTTCTCTTTCTTTCTTTCTTTCTTTCTTTCTTTCTTTCTTTCTTTCTTTCTTTCTTTCTTTCTTTCTTTCTTTCTTTCTTTCTTTCTG
This sequence comes from Protobothrops mucrosquamatus, assembly GCF_001527695.2. Lineage (NCBI taxonomy): Eukaryota > Metazoa > Chordata > Lepidosauria > Squamata > Viperidae > Protobothrops > Protobothrops mucrosquamatus. The sequence continues at coordinate 124,397 of NW_015389542.1, forward strand.
CACCACCCAAAGCTGTCATTGCTCATCCTACGATGAGTTTTAGGCTGACCCTTATTTTACCTTATAAACACATCACAAGTTATTTATGCTCAGGCGTCCTCTCTCATCCCTCTCTTTCCCTCTCCAAAGCCTCATCCCACTCACGCATTCCCCTCGCCTGCCTGCCTGCCTGCCACTGCGGATGTTAAATTATACACTTGGAGGGTGTGTCACAATCCCAACACAAGCTGGCCTAGAGATGTTCAGGCCATCTGCCAGCTTCCAGGCGAGCAACATAAATTAGCTGTTTTGTATCTTCCGCATGAACTGAGCCGCTCAATCAACTTCCCAGTTGCGTGATGTTTTTGCAGAGAACAATAAATGTGTGTCATATTTTGCAACCTTATTGGCAGTAAGAGCCACACCAGATGTTGCCAGAGATATACACAATTTGGCAATGGTCCCAGTTTGATAAACTTTCAAAACAACAGAAAGAGAACCCTGTTGTGGAATTGTGGAAGATTGGACACGTTACTTTTCCCCCCAAAATTCCTTCTATATTTTGACATTGCATCCTCATTGGTGGTCTTTACGCAATCTGGTCGTGCGTTGACCCATTTTAACAGAATAACAGAGTTGGAAGGGACCTTGGAGGTCATCTAGTCCAACCCCCTGCTCAGGCAGGAAACCCTATACCATTTCGGACAAATGGCTGTGCAGTCTCTTCTTAAAAACTTCCAGTGTTGGAGCATTCAAAGCTTCTGGAGGCAGGTAGTTTCACTGATTAATTGCAGAGACCATATATGATACTCGCTCCTCTTACTATTATCCCTGCAACAACAACCCTGTGAGGTGAGTTGGGCCAAGAGAAGGCCCAGGATCACCCAGCTGGTGTTCATGCCTAAGGCGGGACTAGAACTCACAGTCTCCTGGTGATTGGCCCAAAGTCACCCAGCCAGCTTTCGCGCCTAAAGTGGGACTAGAACTCACAGTCTCCTGATGATTGGCTCAAACCACCCAGCTGGTTTTCATGCCTAATGCGGGACTAGAACTCTCAGTCTCCTGATTGGCCCAAAGTCACCCAGCTGGTTTTCGTGCCTAAGGCGGGACTAGAACTCATAGTCTCCTGGTGATTGGCCCAAAGTCACCCAGCCGTTTTTCATGCTTAAGGCGGGACTAGAACTCAGTGTCCTGATCATTGGTCTAAAGCAGAGGTAGGCAACCTTGTCTCTTTTATGACTGGTGGACTTCAACTCCCAGAATTCCTGAGCCAGCCATGCTGAGGAGAAAGGGAGAGGTTTCCAAGCTGAGCCATGCTGGCTCAGGAATTCTGGGAGTTGAAGTCCGCGAGTCATAAAGTGGCCTAGGCCTGGGGTAGGCAACCTGGGCTCTTTTATGACTGGTGGACTTCAACTCCCAGAATTCCTGAGCCAGCCATGCTGAGGGGAAAGGGAGAGGTTTCCAAGCTGAGCCATGCTGGCTCAGGAATTCTGGGAGTTGAAGTCCGCGAGTCATGAAGGGGCCAAGGTTCCCCCATGCTGGCTCAGGAATGCTGGGAGTTGAAGTCCACCAGTCATAAAAGAGCCAAGGTTGCCTACCCCTGGTCTAAAGTCACCCAGTCGGCTTTTGTTCCTAAGGTAGAACTAGAACTTCCATTCTCCTCTAGGCTAGCACCTTAGCCACTATTGCAAAGTGGCGTTGTGTTATTGTTGCTATTATTTTCCCCGAAGGACGCATTTTATTACCGCATAGTATTCTTGCACTTTATGGTGATGATCCCTTTTATAAACCATCCAGGCCGAGGTTTTTGAACTCTGCGCTGCAAATAAGCAACTGAAATGGCACCTCCTAAGAACTGTTAAACCTTTTGCCAAACGCAAAAACGAACACACAACTTGTTGTGCTGTCTCCTAGTCTCCGGGTCAAAGATCATTCAGAGTAGAGAAGAGAGCGGCGTTAAAAGGACAATGAATCAGAGCTTCCGTCCAGGTAGACCCTTGATCAACTATTTCAGGTTTTCCCAAACCTTGGCAGCGTTCAAGGACTTCAACTCCCAGAATTCCCCAAGCCAGGATTTTTCACGTTTTCCAAGCCATCCACTCTGCAGAAAAAAACAGGCCGGATCCGGAGAAACGATACATTAGACCAGTATTTCAGCCTTCGCAACTTCAAGATGCTTGTGAATGCTCCAACACTGGAGGTTTTTAAGAAGAGACTGGACAGCCATTTGTCTGAAATGGGATATAGGGTTTCCTGCCTGAGCAGGGGGTTGGACTAGATGACCTCTAAGGTCCCTTCCGAATCTCTTTCTTTCTTTCTTTTTTTTTTTCTTTCTTTCTTTCTTTCTCTCTCTCTCTCTCCCTCCCTCACTCCTTCCCTCTCTCCCTTCTCCAACACTGGAAGTTTTTAAGAAGAGACTGGACAGCCATTTGTCCGAAATGGGATATAGGGTTTCCTGCCTGAGCAGGGGGTTGGACTAGATGACCTCTAAGGTCCCTTCCAAATCTCTTTCTTTCTTTCTTTCTTTCTCTCCCTCCCTCCCTCCCTCCCTCCCTCCTTCCCTCTCTCCCTTCTCCAACACTGGAAGTTTTTAAGAAGAAACTGGACAGCCATTTGTCTGAAATGGGATATAGGGTTTCCTGCCTGAGCAGGGGGTTGGACTAGATGACCTCCAAGGTCCCTTCCAACTCTGTTATTATTATTATTATTATTATTATTATTATTATTATTATTATTATTATTATTATTATTATTATTACTTCAACTCCCAAAATTCGCCCGCCAGGATGATTGCCCAGGTTGGGAAAGCCTGGATTCAGAAGTCTGCTTCTTTTGTCCCCGTTGTGCATTCGTCCGCGTTGTGCTATTTTCGCCAGAATGACAATACTAGTGTTGCCAAATCACAACATTGCAATATTCATTTAGTTCGCCTGACTGCTTCCTCTGTTCTGCCATGCAAGCACCATTGGGTCTGTCCATTGGCTTTGGACCCCAGGATGGACCAGCGCAGGGCACTGAAAAGACCCAGAGGAAAAACTATGGAGGACCAGCATGCTGCAGGCTGTCACCTGTTCTGTTCAGTTTTGTCATTAAAAAAGAAAGAAATAGCAACTCTCTGGGTGTGAATAAGGTGGGTCAAGATACCTGGGCTATAAAATCTGTAATGGAGGGTCACCTTTTTATAGCCCCTGTATCTCCCTTCCTTCCTTCCTTCCTTCCTTTCCCCTCTCTCCTTCCTTCACCCCCTCTCTCTTTCCTTCCTTCCGTCTTTCCTTTCCTTCTTCCCTTCCTTCCCTTCCTTCGTTCCTTCGCTCTCTTCTCTCTTCACTCCTTCCTTCCTTCCTTCTCTTTCTCCTTCCTTCCCCTTTCTCCTCCCTTCCCTTCCTTCCTCTTCTTCCATCTTTCCCCTTTCCCTCTCTCTCCCCCTCCTTCCTTCCTTCTTTCCTTCTTTCCTTCCTTCCTTCATTCCTTTGTTCTCTTCTCTCTTCACTCCTTCCTTCCCTCCCTCCTTCCTTTCTTCTTTCCCTCTCTCTTCTTCCTCCCTCCCTCCCTCCCTTTTTTTTTTCCTTCCTTCCTTCCTTCCTTTCTTCCTTCCTTCAAGATCATCTCTATATTCCTTTCCACAAGATCTTCTATTCTATATATTACCCATATCATACCATCATATATCATATATCATATATCATATATCATATATCATATATCATATATCATATATCATATATCATATATCATATATCATATATCATATTGTCATGGTTCAGACAGATGAAACTCTTCAAAGAACTTCGAGGCATTGTTTACCTCAAAGAAACTTTATTGGAGAAGCATAACATCGGCACTTACACAGCCGAAGCCAAAATCTGAATTCCCCTCCCCTGAGCACATAGTCTCAAAGCACAATTCCCTCCTCCAATTAACTGTCATAAATCACATTCCCCAATTAGTTTGAAGCCTTTCCCTCCAGTTCTCCAGCCCAGCCAATTCTTATTGCCTCTTATTTCAATAACCTTGGTTCTCACGCTAGGTCTAGTACTGTTATGTCTAGCTAAACTCTCATGCACATTCCTCCACCCCCCAGCATCATCTAACTCTTGTCAAAGCAAAAACATCCGATGTTAGCAGCGTTGACACATATATCACATATCATATGAAACATTGTCAAATCCTTTGTCTTTCAGATAAGCCTGTGGCTCTCCAATTTGTTGACTGGCTTCTGCGCGGAATCTCTCAAGTGATGTTTGTGAACAATCCTCTCAGCGGCCTCATCCTGCTCGTTGGATTCCTGGTCCAGAGTCCTTGGCTGACACTCATGTGTTGCATTGGAGGGATTGTGTCAACTTTAACTGCAGTTATTCTAAGTCAAGACAGGTAGGTGGTCCTCTAATTTTTCCTCCTCCTCCTCCTCCTCCTCCTCCTCCTCCTCCTCCTCCTCCTCCTCTCCCTCCTCCTCTTCCTACTCTTTCAATACTCAGAGGAAATTAGCCACTGGATTTCTCTTAAGTGACAATATTCATGCCATCAAATCCTATCAAATATTTTATTATGATCTTTGACCGGCCTTTACAATGTAAGATTACATTAAAAAAAGGTAATCAGCTAAGCTCAAATACAGTTATCAAACTAGGGTAAAAAAAACCTGTAATATATCCACTTCTCCTGCTTTAGCAGGGGGCTGGACTAGAAGACCTCCAAGGTCCCTTCCAGCTCTATTCTATTCTATTCTATTCTATTCTATTCTATTCTATTCTATTCTATTCTACTCTACTCTACTCTACTCTACTCTACTCTACTCCACTCCACTCTACATTCTACACTCTACACTCTACTCTACTCTACTCTACTCTATTCTACTCTATTCTATTCCATATTTTCTATTCTATTCTATTCCATATTTTCTATTCTATTCTATTCCATATTTTCTATTCTATTCTATTCTATTCTATTCTATTCTAAACCAGTAAGAAGACCAGGCCCTTTTTAATTTTAGAAGATGAGATTTACTGCAATTAAACAAATATTTCTGGAGCCCAGAGACCGTAACAATTATTTCGTCACTCAATTTCTATAGCCACCCACACAATGAAATTTTGTTCGTTTCTTTTTTTTTAAAAAAAATGGCTTGACTTCGAAGATGTGCGCGTTCCAAACGCTAGCTCTGCCTGAGTTTGTGTGACGTTCAAGAACGTCCATCTAGGTGTGTCTGCATTCTACATTCGCAACGTAATTTCTCCCCGTGGTTGCTACACAGGTCCTCCATTGCTGCTGGACTCCACGGCTACAACGGTGTCCTTGTAGGGATGCTGATGGCCGTCTTCTCAGACAAGGGTCAATATTACTGGTGGCTTCTACTTCCTGTTATACTCATGTCTATGACCTGGTGAGTCTATATAAATTATCTGGTAGTTTTTCTCTCCTTTTTACCTAAATTCTGCTCTATTCTTTTCTCTTGAATTAAGTTAAAGCACTGTCCACCACTTCCAGGAAAAGACCAAAAACATATATCCTAAACCTAGTTCCCCGTTGCATTCCAGATAAGCTTACTTGCATTGTCTGTGGAGATTTTCAGTCAACCAGATCGCGGATGTCCCAAAAGTGCTTTTCCAAATGGCAACTGGACTTTCTTTGCTCTTGCTTGAAGACATTTTGCTTTTCCTTCAAGAAGCTTCTTCATTTCTGACTGAAGAAGTATTTGAGGGGTTGCCACATAGAAGAGGGGGTCACTTTATTCACCAGAGCACCAGAGGGAAGGACG
>NW_015389543.1:0-4334 GCF_001527695.2 Protobothrops mucrosquamatus
ACGGGCGGAGGGCACGGCCACCATGGCGCTGCTGGACTGCCTGGGTGATCCATCACCATCAGAATACCAGAAAAGCACACTCAGATTCAGGTCAAAGTTCATGTCACAGGAACAACTCCAAACAAAAGGCTCCAGAGGGTATAAAAACCCACTCCCTACATGTGCTCAGCCCTTTTTTTTCCCCTTTTTCCTTCCAGAGCCATCTTCCTGTCTGGCTCTCCTCTTCAATAAACTGCAACCTTCTTTCTAAAGCAGTCGCCATATTGTTTATTCCCGGCTTGGACTGGACCACGATGAAGACTTTTCTTTCAACAGTTGCTTGCTCTCAAAGTGTACACATACATAACACACATTTAAAAACATACTGTATACAACACATGTCTAGAACTACACCCTTACATATAAGTAACATATAAATATTCATCACTGTCCATCTTGAATACATAACGGAAGGAGGAAGCTTGAGAGAGTTCACAAGGTTTATACTGTACGGAACAGAACTGTGACTGAATCTGGATGTTCTGCTATGGATACCATGGAGCCCCCTCCCCTCCCAGAAGGGAACAAGGAAAACAGGTTGTGAAGAGGACGTGCAGCGTCCCAGACAATCTTGCGGACCCTGCTCAAGCAACGCTTATGTGCTACGGGAGGGAAGGCGGGCCGGCATGCACAGGCATGCGAGTGGAGCTGCGTGCACACGCGTGTACGCACCAGCCTGTGGGAAGTCAGCACCCCCCAGAGAAAGAAATATTAAAAGGGCAGAATATATTTCCCTAAAGGATTTTAAAAGCAAAAACCAACCCTGCCCCCAACTCTCTCTGTCCCAAGCAGAAACCAAGTCTGCAGGAATGCAGATGTGATAATCTTGTCAGAAAGACTGGGATTAGGAAGAAAGGTCCCTAGAATCAACACCAAAAATCTAAGAGTCATCAGCCACAGCCACAGGGAAGCAGGATATGACCCTTGGGACATAATAGGATTAACTCACCACCATCAAACTACCAGAAAGGACACACCCAGACTCAGGTCAGAATACGTGACACAGGAAATACAAAGCCTCAAACAGGAAACAACTCCAAACAAAAGGCTCCAGAGGGTATAAAAACCCACTCCCTACATGTGCTCACTCTCTTTTTTCTTCCAGAGCCTTCTTCCTGTCTGGTTCTCCTCTTCAATAAACTGCAACCTTCTTTCTAAAGCAGTCGCCCATGTTGTTTATCCCGGGCTTGGACTAAACCACGATGAAGACTGTTCCTTCAACAAACCCATCACTCATGTGGCCTGGTTCCCCTCTCCCATCCTCCCCTCCCCAACCGGGCCACCAAACCCCAAAGGTTGGGGACCGCTGTTTTATATTATAATTTCATTTTTTAAAATGTTTTTTTTTAAATGAAAAAAGAAGGGGAAAAAACATCCAGGGTTAATGGACTGATATATTTTTTTTTTCCATCTTGCTGGGAACTGCAGAAAGCTGGGAACCTCTTTCGACACCAGCCAAGAGTTACATTAATTTTGGATCCGAATCGGCACGAGCCAGAAGCTTCCAGTTCAGCAAGAGAGGACAAAAAGTACCCTCGGAGGCCAATTTTTTTCCCCTCGCTGCTGTCTTGAATTTTTGACAGCGGAGTGAGAATTTTTTCCAGGGTAGAAAATAAACAATCTGTTACAATGGAATAGAAAAAAGAAAAGAAAAGAAAAGAGATGAGGAGATTTTTTGCAAGGTGTGGTTATTTTTTTAACTCTCCTACAACTCTGGTAGGTGTTTTTCCATACCAGACAGGAACTAAAGTGCTTCTGAGGACAGACTTTTGCAAAACAAGGCTTGAAAACAACCCTTATCGATATACAATAACAATACAGTACAATACAATACAGTACAATACAATACAATTTAATACAGTACAGTACAATACAGTGCAATGCAGTACAATACAGTACAGTACAGTACAATACAATGCAATGCAGTACAGTACAGTACAGTACAATACAATACAGTACAGTACAATACAGTACAATACAATATAGTACAGTACAATACAATACAATACAATACAATACAGTACAGTACAATACAATATAGTACAGTACAATACAGTACAGTACAGTACAATACAGTATAATACAATATAGTACAGTACAATACAATACAGTACAGTACAATACAGTGCAATGCAGTACAATACAGGACAGTGCAATGCAGTACAATACAGGACAATACAATATAATGCAGTGCAATGCAATACAGTACAGTGCAATACAATACAGTACAGTACAATACAATACAGTACAATACAATATAGTACAGTGCAATGCAGTACAATACAGTACAGTGCAATGCAGTACAATATAGTACAATACAATACAATGCAGTGCAATGCAATACAGTACAGTACAATACAATACAGTACAGTACAGTACAGTACAATACAATACAGTATAGTACAATACAGTACAATACAATATAGTACAGTACAATACAATACAATACAGTACAATACAATATAGTACAGTACAATACAATATAGTAGAGTACAATACAGTACAATACAGTACAATACAATATAGTAGAGTACAATACAGTACAGTACAGTACAATATAGTACAAATACAATACTTCCTATCATTCTTTGTAAGGTTTTCCTTGCAGGACCCTTATGATTTTCTTGCCCAGAATTAAACACTGGCAGTCCTCGACTGACAACCACAACTGAGCCCCAAATTTCTGTTGCTAAGCCAGACATCCGTTAAGTGAGTTTTGCCCCCGTTTTATGACTTTCCTTGCCACCGTTCGTGAGCGACTCGCTGCAGTTGGTCAGTCAGTCAACACGGTGGTTAGGGGAACCTGGATTGCCTCTTGACTTTGGCTTGTCGGAACGTTGCAAAAGGGGATCGCGTCACTCCGGGACATAAATACGAGTCAGTTGCCAAGCGTTTGGATTTTAATCATGTGACCACAGGGAGGCTGCATCGTTCGTGCGAAAAACGGTAACGGTAACTTTAGCCACGATTCCCTCTACTTTTACGCCTCTGCTTTTTTCTTTTTCTTTTTTTCCTGGCCAAATGTCAGACTTCGAATTCTTTTTCCTCGTCGCACTGCAGCTGTGCAGCGTCATCCTGAATGGTGGGGGGGGGTTTTAATTTTTTTTTTTTATCCCGTGCATTTTTGTTACCTCCAAATATCACGACCGTATTTGGGGACGATGAAACCATCCATAAACACACCATAAATACAGAAGCACATTGACTGATACAGAATCTAGTGTGGAATCTTACGATATGGCACTTGACGTGAATCTTTCCAGCGGGTCGTGGAGCTGTCCATCCACCCTGCGCTTCTGGCCTCAATTAAAATGGCCGTTGCCAAATCCGCTTCGTACGGCATCACTCATTTTCAATAAACTCACACAGACTTCAGGCATTATTGCTAAATCCTTACAAACCATCTGCTAATCCATCTGTTCCACCGGTTTGGCTTAGCACCACCGTACTGGTTAAACAAGGTCTCTTTTTCAACTTTTTGAAGAGAGGAAACAAGTATTTCTCCTGCTTCCCTACCTTGATTCCCATCGTCCGTACGGTCATTTCTCAAAGATCCAAGAAAGGGACTCTCTAGTTCAGGGGGTCTTCAAACGTGGCCCTTTTATGACTTGTGGACTTCAACTCCCAGAATTCCTCAGCCAGCCTCCATTTTGTTCGTTAGAATTAAGATAGGGGTCTTCAAACCTGGCCCTTTTGTGACTTGTGGACTTCAACTCCCAGAATTCCTCAGCCAGGCTGAGGAATTCTGGGAGTTGAAGTCCACAAGTCACAAAAGGGCCACGTTTGAAGATCCCTGCTCTACTACCTTTAAGACTCCTTCAAAACTCTTACGTGTAACTAGTCCGGGAGATGTAATTTTATTCTTGAGTCAGCTCTTCCACAACCACTTACTTTCTTACTTATTTATTTGTATTCTGCTTTTATTACTTTTACAATTAAGGAGGTGAACATAGCTAACCCTTCCTCCCCCTCCTATTTTCCCCACAACAACCCTTCATGCCTAAGGCGGGACTAGAACTCACCGTCTCCTGGTGATTGGCCCAAAGTCACTCAGCCGGTTTTCATGCCTAAGGCGGGACTAGAACTCATTGTCTCCTGGTGATTGGCCCAAGGTCACCCAGCCAGTTTTCATGCCTAAGGCGGGATTAGAACTCCCCGTCTCCTGGTGATTGGCCCAAAGTCACCCAGCCAGTTTTCATGCCTAAGGCGGGACTAGAACTCCCCGTCTCCTGGTGATTGGCCCAAAGTCACCCAGCCAGTTTTCATGCCTAAGGCGGGACTAGAACTCACCGTCT
>NW_015389543.1:4433-9019 GCF_001527695.2 Protobothrops mucrosquamatus
GTTCATGCCTAAGGCGGGACTAGAACTCACCGTCTCCTGGTGATTGGCCCAAAGTCACCCAGCCGGCTTTCATGCCTAAGGCGGGACTAGAACTCCCCGTCTCCTGGTGATTGGCCCAAAGTCACCCAGCCAGTTTTCATGCCTAAGGCAGGACTAGAACTCACCGTCTCCCACTTTCTAGCCTGTTGCCTTAACCAGTAGACCAAGCTGGCTCTCCTAAATTTCCTAAATTGTTCTTCCTACTTCCACTCTCTTCAGTTTTCAGACATTCCGAGCTGTGCACCTGTTTACTGTTCTGCACCTTCCCCCCCCCCGAGGTTTTCCGTCCGCAGGATCCTGTCGTTAACGCCAGGATTTTTAGTCCGACTCTTTGGCATTTGCTGAAGCGAGAAGATTGGATGGGATCTGAAGGACGCTGTGCGGGCCAGGTGCTGGCCATATGTCTGGCAAACGTTACTGCTGACATGCCGTCTGCCGTTGCAGTTTTCCTGGGGGCGGGCCGTTCGTTCGTTTCATCGCAGAAGGTCTGAGGGTGGATTCATTTGCAAAAGTGAGCTCCAGAGAGAAGGCAGAGAGTGGCACGCAGAACGGGGGATGGCATCTCTTCCGGGGGGGGGGAAACCCCAAAGCAATCCATAATCTTGTATAGTACTATCCAAACTCTCGGCGTTACCTTTAACTAGCAATAGCAATAGCACTTAGACTTATCTACCGCTTCGCAGTGATTGACAGCCCTCTCTCTCTAAGTCGGCCTATTGCGCCCTCCCCCCCAACAATCTGGGTCCTCGTTTTATCGACCTCGGAAGGACGGAAGGCTGAGTCAGCCTTGAGCCGGTCAGGATCGAACGCCTGGCAGTAGGCAGAGTTAGCCTGCAATACCACATTCTGCATCCAGTTTTGGTCACCGCGATGTAAAAAAGATGTTGGGACTCTGGAAAGAGTACAGAGAAGAGCAACAAAGATGATTAGGGGACTGGAGGCCAAAGCATATAAGGAAAGGCTGCTGGAATTGGGGATGTCTAGTTTAATGAAGAGAAGGACGAGGGGGGACATGATAGCAGTGTGCCAATATCTCAGGGGCTGCCCCAAAGAAGAGGGAGTCAAGCTATTCTCCAAAGCGTCAGAAGGCAGGACAAGAAGCAACGGGTGGAAACTAATCAAGGAGAGAAGCAACCTAGAACTAAGGAGAAACTTCCTGACAGTGAGAACAATTAACCAGTGGAACCACCTGCCTCCAGAAGCGGTGAATGCTCCAACACTGGAAGTTTTTAAGAAGAGACTGGACAGCCATTTGTCCGAAATGGTATAGGGTTTCCTGCCTGAGCAGGGGGTTGGACTAGATGACCTTCAAGTTCCCTTCCAACTTTACTATTATTATTATTATTATTATTATTATTATTATTATTATTATTATTATTATTATTATTATTATTATTATTATTATTATTATTATATTACCCACTGCGCCACCACGGCTCTTGAGATAGAGAGAAAGCGATAGATAGACAGTGATAGACAGATATTGTAGATAGACAGAAGAGAGAGAGAGAGAGACAGACAGACAGATAGATTATAGATAGATGTTAGCAATAGCACTTAGACCTAGAACTAAGGAGAAACTTCCTGACAGTGAGAACAATTAACCAGTGGAACAACCTGCCTCCAGAAGCGGTGAACGCTCCAACACTGGAAGTTTTTAAGAAGAAACTGGACAGCCATTTGTCCGAAATGGTATAGGGTTTCCTGCCTGAGCAGGGGGTTGGACTAGATGACCTTCAAGGTTCCTTCCAACTTTACTATTATTATTATTATTATTATTATTATTATTATTATTATTATTATTATTATTATTATTATTATTATTATTATTATTATTATTATATACCGCTTCACAGTGCTTTAAACCCCTCTCTAAGCGGTTTACAGAGTCAGCATTTTGCCACCACCCCCCGCAACAATCAGGGTCCTCATTTTACCAACCTCGGAAGGATGGAAGGCTGAGTCAACCTTGAACCGGTCAGGATCAAACTCCTGGCAGTGGGCAGAGTTAGCCTGCAATACCACATTCTAACCACTACGCCACCAAGGCTGTTGAGATATAGATAGATAGATAGATAGATAGATAGATAGATAGATAGATAGATAGATAGATAGATAGATAGATAGATAGATAGATAGATAGATAGATTCTGCCTTTTCTGTTTTTTTGTTTGCTTTCGTTTTGTTTATTGCTTTGGGGCAACCCCTGAGATATTGGAAGACTGCTATCCTGTCGCCCCTCATCCTTCTCTTCATTAGACTAGACATATACCCAATTCCAGCAACCGTTCCTTATATGTTTTAGCCTCCAGTCCCCTAATCATCTTTGTTGCTCTTTTTTGCACTCTTTCTAGAGTCTCAACATCTTTTTTACATCGTGGTGACCAAAACTGGATGCAGTATTCCAAGTGTGGCCTTACCAAGGCATTGTAAAGTGATATTAACACTTCACGTGATCTTGATTCTATCCCTCTGTTAATGCAGCCTAGCACTGTGTTGGCCTTTTTGGCAGCTGCAGCACCTTGCTGGCTCCTATTTAAGTGATTGTCCACTAGGACTCTGAGATCCCTCTCACAGTTACTACTATTGAGCAAGGTACCCCCTATACTATACCTGTGCATTTGGTTTTCTTGCCTAAATGTAGAACCTTACTTTTTTCACCACTGAATTTCACTTCAGTGAAATTCAATGAAATTTTGACTCTATTCAAAACAGAGGTTACTGACTTTAGACATTTTAAACACCAAATGAATAATCTCATACCTAGTATTCAGAGGGCCTCTAATGATCCTTACTAAATGACTAGGATTTCCACACTAAAAACCAATAGAAAATGTAGGCGTCACAGCGGAAATAAACCAGCAATCGTCCTCATTTGCCACAATGGTGGCTTGATGGAAACTAGCGTGGAAATTTTCCAGCAATTCGTATATACCAAGTACGTGTGACTTTACCTAGATCTCTTACTTATAATTGAACAGTGGGCAAATCTGTGGGTCCGCTAGAGTGAATCTCAACATTTTGCAAAAGTTTTATGTTTGCATAAGTAACACTGGATATAAATTCTGGCAAAAATGGAACCATGAGGAGAAAAGGGAGGAATCGGCAATTAGGAAGAGATCTGATGTTTATAAAACTAATCTTTTTAAAATACACTTTTTAAAATCCTTTGATGGCTGAAATGGTAGTAGCAGAAGCAAGAATACAGTGTCCCTAACTAAGAGGGTAAGATAGGCTTTGATGCAGATCCTTTGGGGAGGGGGCTGAAAACACTATTAAGCTTTATTTCTTTTATTGCTCAGTTGCCTTTTTTATTTTCAGTCAGGTTTTTCAACAAATGATCCAGGGTGATATTAAACTCAGTAGACTGGAGAGACTGCAGAAGACCGAATACTGCAGTGCAGGCTAACGTTGCAGAGAAATTATTTTTTTATTTCTTTTGGCAACAGGCTGGTAAGCAGGTTTCCTGGCTCAAAACCTGGGTGGAATTTCTAAACCACAATCCTATAGGTCACACCTAACGACACAAGTTCTTGCTTAATGAAAACAGAGGATCGTGTTGTTGTTTTAAAAAAAACCCTTTGAGTTTCTTCCATATAATGCGCCTTCTTGCCCAATTTTTTTTTTCCCATCGGGAGTGGGTGGGAAGTGACTTGTATAAAAAAATATATATTCCACCCGTTAGAAAGAACTTGTCAGGATTATACATTAGCTGGAATATTGTTATGCCTATTCTAATGAAATACATTGTTCTTTCATTTCTGTACAGACAGGATCCATTTGTAAAAGTGACAATGTCAGCCTGTTTAGGATATCGCTGGTTTTAAGAGCAATAAAAATTATCTGGAACACAATGCATGCTTTACCTTTTGTTTGTTCCCAGTTGTGATCAAATAATCAACTCAACCGTATTTCTTCGCTTAGCTAAACAGAAGCACAACAGCCTGCAGTGTTATTACTCTCCTTGCTTCAGTGAGAAATAGCATTTATTTTACTCTGACACAGCTAATCTGTCACCAATTAATTATTATGTAAATTGTCTGTAAAAGTTGATGCCGATTCAGAAGCGGTGAATGCTCCAACCCTGGAGGCTTTTAAGAAGGGACTGGGACAGCCATTTGTCTGAAATGGCATAGGGTCTCCGGCCTGAGCAGAGGGCTGGACTAGATGACCTCCCAGGTCCCTTCCAACTCTTGTTATTCTGATTCTTCTACCAGGAAGGATAGACAGACCGAACTTCTTAAATCCTCATCAACGGAAAGGGGTTGTCTCTTGATTTCCACTGATGAATTTGCCACACGGCGACGGTGTGGTTTTTTTAAACCACACTTTTTGCACCGCGACAACAGAAGGTAAGTTTTAGTTTCACAAACACGCTTCAGATTTTCAAATGTTTTAATCAACCATAAATCGCCGTAACTTTTAGCCTGATCTAAATATATAATGTGGTCACCAAAGTAACTTTAATTTGTGGTGTTGTTTTTTTTTAAGTTTAAGGAGAAAGAGGCCTGACCCATCAGTATATAATGTAATCATAATTCATTGTT
>NW_015389543.1:9245-16422 GCF_001527695.2 Protobothrops mucrosquamatus
TAACATTAAAAACAACCTACGTGTTTAATATTAAACAATCATCTCGATAAATGCAATATTTTTACACTCCTGGTGTGGAATTGTGAGTTTCCAACTCCCATCTTCAAACTGAGGAGTCTGGGAAGCATCAGTTTTATACTTTTATTGGGAAAGGGTATTAGAGCAATATTACCCTCACGTTGCTTGGCAACCAATTAGATAATGACATAGTTTTGCTAAGAACTGCTAAAGATATTGGACGTGTGTTTTATAAACAAACTACGGTAAGAGTCATAACCCCATCTTGGATAATATTAGTCATGTAATAGCCAATAGGATGTATTTTGGAAGGAAACCTGAGTAATAAAAATAGTAAGTCCCTTCTACAACGGCTTCCCAGGTGTATTCTGCTGGCTATTTTTGTGGAGATTATAAAAAGCAACCAATATAAACAAACTTTGATAGACCTCTTTAAACCTTATCAGAATCCTTTATAAAACTATCCAGCTTGAAACCATTATCACAAGGGATGGCAATAATGTCACTGGGCTGTGTGAAAAAAAGTATTTTACCGAATACGGAATAACAAGAGTTGGAAGGGACCTTGGAGGTCATCTAGTCCAACCCCCTGCTCAGGCAGGAAACCCCATACCATTTCAGACAAACGGCTGTCGAGTCTCTTCTTAAAAATTTCCAGAGTTGGAGCATTCATAACTTCTGGAGGCAAGTCATTCCACTGAATAATAACAACAACAATAATAATTATAATAATTAATAGTAATAATAGTAACAGTAATAATAGTAATAATAACGTTGGAAGGGACCTTGGAGGTCTTCTAGTCCAACCCCCTACTTATATATACCATTTCAGACAAATGGCTGTCCAGTCCCTTCTTAAAAACTTCCAGTATTGGAGCATCCATAGTGTCTGGAGGCAGGTTGTTCCACTGGTTAATTGTTTTCACTGTCAGGAAGTTTCTCTTTAGTTCTAGGTTGCTTCTGTTTGGTTAGTTTCCATCCGTTGCTTCTTTCCTGCCTTCTGGTGCCTTGGAAAATAGCTTGACTCCCTCTTCTTTGGGGCAGCCCCTGAGATATTTGAACACTACTATCATGTCCCCCCTCATCCTTCTCTTCATTAAACTAGACATACCCAATTCCAGCAACCTTTCTTTATGTGTTTTAGCCTCCAGTTCCTTCATCATCTTTGTTGCTCTTCTCTGCACTCTTTCCAGAGTCTCAACATCTTTTTTACATCCTGCTGACCAAAACTGGATGCAGTTATTTTTGAGTTTTCTGCCTTTAATTTCAAAGGATGACTTCCACTTTTAACATTGTAAAGAACGGCCAAAAAAAACCTCCTCCAGCTCTTGGCGTTATTATCTTGGCATTTCTAATAATTGCCAAGTAAGACATTTCTATCGTTTTCAATTTTGTAAAAAGAGCTAAATAATATATTGTGTGAGAGTCCTATCTGAGGGAGATGGATAATTCAGAAACATGAATAAATTAATATCAGAGGTTGTTTTTTTTAAAAAAAAAACCCTTATTAATAGGTTGCAAATATTTTTATTTAAATGTCCATATTCTTCCAGAATTGGAAGTATTAACAAATGAAAATGGTGCATCCTAGATGTTAGAAGCTAACGAAAGGTGCTGTCTATACGCAATATTCCTGGACCGTAATTTAAAGAATACTTTTGAAAAGTTTCCCCTTTTAAGAATGTGGTCTTTCTTGAAAACAGAGCACATTATTTTTCCAAGAATCGTCTTCCTCATTTTCTTAATAAACATCTCCTTTGCTTCGAGAACTTATTTAACATCCGTCTGCGTTCTCAACAAAACTTGCAGACATTTGCAACCTTTTAAAAAAACAATATTTACTCTGTCTGGGAAACACTTTAATATTTGTTTGTACTGATCAACGTGTAGCTGGACACAATGTGAGCTTTATTGCTTCTTAGTCTCTTGCCAAGGATTTCATCCTGCTGAGCAAACAGTGAGTAGACCGGCAACTGCCGTCGCAATTTATTAAGAATATCCGTTGTGATGATTCGGCACGCGGCAGAGGGAGAGGAACCACTTTTGAAAGTGGATGGGACATTTCCACAATAGTGATTTATGATTTCTCAGGAAGGGCTGTGGCTGCCTGCCCTCGTTAGTGATGTCACCACCGTAATGACAGAGCGATGCAACAGTTGTGTGAAATTGTTCAGCACTTGTGTGAAAATGGTTGTGGGATCCAGTTTTCGGTGTGCTGAGTATCTGCTGCTTGACCGTCCGTCCGTCCGTCCATCCATCCACAGTATCATTTCTACCTCTAATATCAATATATCATGTTTATCTATATTGATCCATTTATATCATCTATCTATATCAATCTAGGCTGCCTGAGCAGGAGGTTGGACTAGATGACCTCCGAGGTCCCTTCCAACTTTATCATCATTATTATTATTATTAGGTATCTATCAACCTATCTGTCAATCATCTATTGAATATATCACTATTATCTATATCTCTCATCTAGCTATGATCTATTATTTATCACGTCTCTATCCTATCGTATTATCTATCATCTCATCCTATCATCATCTCTCTCTCTCCTGCCTTTATTTAATATCTAATAACAAATATTTATAATCGTTAATATAAGTGTGTGCAATAGGGCTTGCTTGATCAGCTACACTCCACACCCTGCAGAGCAGAATAGCTGCAGTTGTTGACAGCTCGCTTGTCCCAGGACCATCACTGTGCATGTATGATTTTTAAAATGTATTTCAATATTTAAACACCCCAGAACTGTGAACACTGCTGCGTCATTTCAGTCTACACAACCTAGCTTCACTGTCGCCAACTGCTATTACATTACATTGGAAAGAACACTGCCAAGAACTTTTTTCATTTCCCATAATCATAATGTCTGCAGTACTTTGCAGGCATAGACAACTGCCTGGTTTAGGATTTCCTGGTGGTCTCCCATCCAGGCGCTACCCAATCCTTACAGGGCGCAAAAAGGCTCAAAGGGATTTCCTGGTGGTCTCCCACCCAGGCGCTACCCAATCCTTACAGGGTGCAAAAAAGGCTCAAAGGGATTTCCTGGTGGTCCCCCATCCAGGCGCTACCCAATCCTTACNTAACATTAAAAACAACCTACGTGTTTAATATTAAACAATCATCTCGATAAATGCAATATTTTTACACTCCTGGTGTGGAATTGTGAGTTTCCAACTCCCATCTTCAAACTGAGGAGTCTGGGAAGCATCAGTTTTATACTTTTATTGGGAAAGGGTATTAGAGCAATATTACCCTCACGTTGCTTGGCAACCAATTAGAAAATGACATAGTTTTGCTAAGAACTGCTAAAGATATTGGACGTGTGTTTTATAAACAAACTACGGTAAGAGTCATAACCCCATCTTGGATAATATTAGTCATGTAATAGCCAATAGGATGTATTTTGGAAGGAAACCTGAGTAATAAAAATAGTAAGTCCCTTCTACAACGGCTTCCCAGGTGTATTCTGCTGGCTATTTTTGTGGAGATTATAAAAAGCAACCAATATAAACAAACTTTGATAGACCTCTTTAAACCTTATCAGAATCCTTTATAAAACTATCCAGCTTGAAACCATTATCACAAGGGATGGCAATAATGTCACTGGGCTGTGTGAAAAAAAGTATTTTACCGAATACGGAATAACAAGAGTTGGAAGGGACCGTGGAGGTCATCTAGTCCAACCCCCTGCTCAGGCAGGAAACCCCATACCATTTCAGACAAACGGCTGTCGAGTCTCTTCTTAAAAATTTCCAGAGTTGGAGCATTCATAACTTCTGGAGGCAAGTCATTCCACTGAATAATAACAACAACAATAATAATTATAATAATTAATAGTAATAATAGTAACAGTAATAATAGTAATAATAACGTTGGAAGGGACCTTGGAGGTCTTCTAGTCCAACCCCCTACTTATATATACCATTTCAGACAAATGGCTGTCCAGTCCCTTCTTAAAAACTTCCAGTGTTGGGGCATTCACCGCTTCTGGAGGCAGGTGGTTCCACTGGTTAATTGTTTTCACTGTCAGGAAGTTTCTCTTTAGTTCTAGGTTGCTTCTCTCCTTGATTAGTTTCCATCCGTTGCTTCTTGTCCTGCCTTCTGGTGCCTTGGAAAATAGCTTGACTCCCTCTTCTTTGGGGCAGCCCCTGAGATATTTGAACACTACTATCATGTCCCCCCTCATCCTTCTCTTCATTAAACTAGACATACCCAATTCCAGCAACCTTTCTTTATGTGTTTTAGCCTCCAGTTCCTTCATCATCTTTGTTGCTCTTCTCTGCACTCTTTCCAGAGTCTCAACATCTTTTTTACATCCTGCTGACCAAAACTGGATGCAGTTATTTTTGAGTTTTCTGCCTTTAATTTCAAAGGATGACTTCCACTTTTAACATTGTAAAGAATGGCCAAAAAAAACCTCCTCCAGCTCTTGGCGTTATTATCTTGGCATTTCTAATAATTGCCAAGTAAGACATTTCTATCTTTTTCAATTTTGTAAAAAGAGCTAAATAATATATTGTGTGTGAGTCCTAGCTGAGGGAGATGGATGATTCAGAAACATGAATAAATAAATATCAGGTTTTTTTTAAAAAAAACACCCTTATTAATAGCTTGCAAAATATTTTTATTTAAATGTCCATATTCTTCCAGAATTGGAAGTATTAACAAATGAAAATGGTGCATCCTAGATGTTAGAAGCTAACGAAAGGTGCCGTCTATACGCAATATTCCTGGACCGTAATTTAAAGAATAATACTTTTAAAAAGTTTCCCCTTTTAAGAATCTGTGGTCTCTTTTGTAAACAGAGCACATTATTTTTCCAAGAATCGTCTTCCTCATTTTCTTAATAAACATCTCCTTTGCTTCGAGAACTTATTTAACATCCGTCTGCGTTCTCAACAAAACTTGCAGACAACATTTGCAACCTTTTAAAAAAACAATATTTACTCTGTCTGGGAAACACTTTAATATTTGTTTGTACTGATCATCGTGTAGCTGGACACAATGTGAGCTTTATTGCTTCTCAGTCTCTTGCCAAGGATTTCATCCTGCTGAGCAAACAGTGAGCAGACCGGCAACTGCCGTCGCAATTTATTAAGAATATCCGTTGTGATGATTCGGCACGCGGGAGAGGGAGAGGAACCACTTTTGAAAGTGGATGGGACATTTCCACAATAGTGATTTATGATTTCTCAGGAAGGGCTGTGCCTGCCTGCCCTCGTTAGTGATGTCACCACCGTAATGACAGAGCGATGCAAGAAGTTGTGTGAAATTGTTCAGCACTTGTGTGAAAATACTTGTGGGCTCCAGTTTTCGGTATGCTGAGTATCTGCTGCTTGACAGTCCGTCCGTCCATCCATCCACAGTATCATTTCTACCTCTAATATCAATATATCATGTTTATCTATATTGATCCATTTATATCATCTATCTATATCAATCTAGGCTGCCTGAGCAGGAGGTTGGACTAGATGACCTCCGAGGTCCCTTCCAACTTTATCATCATTATTATTATTATTAGGTATCTATCAACCTATCTGTCAATCATCTATTGAATATATCACTATTATCTATATCTCTCATCTAGCTATGATCTATTATTTATCATGTCTCTATCCTATCGTATTATCTATCATCTCATCCTATCATTATCTCTCTCTCTCCTGCCTTTATTTAATATCTAATAACAAATATTTATAATCGTTAATATAAGTGTGTGCAATAGGGCTTGCTTGATCAGCTACACTCCACGTCCCGCAGAGCAGAATAGCTGCAGTTGTTGACAGCTCGCTTGTCCCAGGACCATCACTGTGCATGTATGATTTTTAAAATGTATTTCAATATTTAAACACCCCAGAACTGTGAGCATTGCTGCGTCACTTCAGTCTACACAACCTAACTTCACTGTCGCCAACTGCTGTTACATTACATTGGAAAGAACACTGCCAAGAACTGTTTTCATTTCCCATAATCAAAATGTCTGCAGTACTTTGCAGCCATAGACAACTGCCTGGTTTAGGATTTCCTGGTGGTCTCCCATCCAGGCGCTACCCAATCCTTACAGGGCGCAAAAAGGCTCAAAGGGATTTCCTGGTGGTCTCCCATCCAGGCGCTACCCAATCCTTACAGGGTGCAAAAAAGGCTCAAAGGGATTTCCTGGTGGTCTCCCATCCAGGCCCTACCCAATCCTTACAGGACGCAAAAAGGCTCAGAGGGATTTCCTGGTGGTCTCCCACCCAGGCGCTACCCAATCCTTACAGGGTGCAAAAAAGGCTCAGAGTGATTTCCTGGTAGTCTCCCATCCAGGTGCTACTCAATCCTAACAGGGCGCAAAAAGGCTCAGAGGGATTTCCTGGTGGTCTCCCATCCAGGCGCTACCCAATCCTTACAGGGTGCAAAAAGGCTCAGAGGGATTTCCTGGTGGTCTCCCATCCAGGCGCTACCCAATCCTTATGGGGCGCAAAAAAGGCTCAAAGGGATTTCCTGGTGGTCTCCCAACCAGGCCCTACCCAATCCTTACAGGGTGCAAAGAAGGCTCAAAGGGATTTCCTGGTGGTCTCCCATCCAGGCCCTACCCAATCCTTACAGGGTGCAAAGAAGGCTCAAAGGGATTTCCTGGTGGTCTCCCATCCAGGCGCTACCCAATCCTTACAGGGCGCAGAAAGGCTCAGAGGGGTTTCCTGGTGGTCTCCCATCCAGAACTTAGAGGGCGCAAAAAAGGCTCAAAGGGATTTCCTGGTGGTCTCCCATCCAGGCGCTACCCCAGCCTTACAGGGTGCAGAAAGGCTCAAAGGCTTCAAACTCTATGGTGGCGGCGGGGGGGGGGGCGAAAGAACCCCACCCCGAGGCTTCTTCATCTCAACAAATCCCGCCGGGTTTCGAACTCCGGCTTTTTATCTTTCTCCGCCCCGCCCCCCTTTTCTTGCCCAGCCTACGCCCCGCCCCAATTCTGGCCTGTTCCATTATTGACCCCCCTTCCTCCCTTGATCAAAAGCCCGGTCGAAAAGAGCCGCCTTTGAGAGAGAGGGGGGGGGGAGAGAGAAGGAGTTGGTACATTCCGGGAGGGAAGGCGGGAAGAGCAGGCGAGCCAAAAGCGCGCGCGCGCGCGCTCTCCGGCACCCGAGCTGCCTCGGCGCGCAGGCGCAGG
>NW_015389543.1:17816-21625 GCF_001527695.2 Protobothrops mucrosquamatus
AAAAAAAAAAAAAAAACTAAATTTGTGCAATTTAGTGCTCGTTCGCTCTGGGGTTCAGATGACTCTTGATGAAAGGGGTGGAAGGGACCTTGGAGGTTTTCTAGTCTGACCCCCCTCCCTGCCCAAGGCCATCCCAGACAAGTGGTTATCCAATCTCTTATTAAAAAACTAAATTTGTGCAATTTAATGCTCGTTCGCTCTGTAGTTCAGATGACTCTTGTTGAAAGGGGTGGAAGGGACCTTGGAGGTCTTCTAGTCTGACCCCCTCCCTGCCCAAGGCAGGAAGCCTTACGCCATTTCCAGACAAATGGTTGTCCAGTCTCTTCTTTAAAAAAACTAAATTTGTGCAATTTAATGCTTGTTCATTCTGTAGTTCAGATGACTCTTGATGAAAGGGGTGGAAGGCACCTTGGAGGTCTTCTAGTCTGACCCCCTCCCTGCCCAAGGCAGGAAGCCTCATGCCATCCCGGACAAATGGCTATCCAATCTCTTATTAAAAAACTAAATTTGTGCAATTTAATGCTTGTTCATTCTGTAGTTCAGATGACTCTTGATTATAGGGGTGGAAGGCACCTTGGAGGTCTTCTAGTCTGACCCCCTCCTTGCCCAAGGCAGGAAGCCTCACACCATCTCAGACAAATGGTTATCCAATCTCTTCTTTAAAAAAACTAAATTTGTGCAATTTAGTGCTCGTTCGCTCTGTGGTTGAGCTGACTCTTGATGAAAGGGGTGGAAGGGACCTTGGAGGTCTTCTAGACCGACCCCCTGCCCAAGGCAGAAGACCCGGCTCTCCAGTCTCTTAACAGCCTCCATGGATGCAATTGAATACTTGTTCAGGTGTCTCTTGATCCTAAGGTTGGAAGGGACCTCAGAGATCTTCTAGCCTGACCCCCTCCTTGCCCAAGGCAGGAAGCCTCACACCATCCCAGACAAATGGCTGTCCGGTCTCTTCTTTAAAAAACTAAATTTGTGCAATTTAATGCTCGTTCGCTCTTTGGTTCAGATGACTCTTGATTATAGGGGTGGAAGGGACCTTGGAGGCTGTCTAGTCCAACCCCCTTGGCCCAAGGCAGGAGACCTCATTCCCAGAGAAATGGCTGTCCAATCTTTTCTTGGAAACCTCCAGCGATGGAGCAGCCACAACTCCGGGAGGCAAACTGTCCCATTGATCCATTGTTTTCCCTGTCGGGAAATTCCTCCTTAGCTTCCGCCCGTTGCTCAGGTCCTATGGAGTTTCAATTGACCCCTTCTTCCCTAGGACAGCCCTTCAAGTCTTGGAAAATACTATTATTCTATCCCTAATCCTTCTCTTCATTAGCCTACAGACTTACTTAGTTCCTTAACCCATTCCTTGTACAATTGAGCCTCCAGACCTTGAGGTATCTGCAAAGGTGGGTCAAAACACACCAAGGTGGCCACTGTGCCCCTAGCCTCAAACTCTCACCCCCTTTTACATCCATCAGTGTAAAAGGAAGGAAGGTCTTATTCAACGCTGGCATTTTGACTTTTTTGACCACCTCTTCAATTATCCGGCTCCTATAAAACACTCTGAGTGACTAATGGGAAAATAACCACCATGTCTGCTTTTGCCTATTCCATCTTTTGGTCCTGCTGCTTTCTGAATTGAGTTTCTTTTCCCCAACAACTGACAGCTCTTCCCCGATAATTAAATAAGTCATGTGTTTCATGCAAATACCAGTAATCAACAATGGTTGGTGGTGGTCTTAAATTCAAATTTATTTGATTTATAGGGGAATGGCAGCCCCTAGTTGGGTGAGGAAAAGGTTGGGTAGTTTTGAATGGATCTCAAGGCTGTAGAAGGTTGAGCTTGATTGAAAAATCTTTACCTTTTTACCTTCATTTATGCATCATATTTCACAAGAGCAATAGAAAGTGGCTCTCCTTGGTATGTTAAAATTCTATTTTCATGGCTTTTGCTGTTTGCTAATTGTTTTCCGGACTATTTTATGTTCCGGTGAAACAAACAGAATAAATTAATATTGATAAGAGTGTGACTGAGATGGGATTTGGTAGTCCTAGGCCTGTGAACTGCTGATAGATACCCCCAGATTCCTCAACATCTGGGAATGTTGAGGTATTAGGAAAAAATGTTAACTCATCTTTACTGAACGACAAAATAGCCTAAAACAAATTGAAAGGAATTATTGCCCTTAGAGAATGACACAACAGTCGTCAACGTTTGAAGCTGAGAGATTTTGGTTGCCGAAGCCTCTGATAATAATTTATGAGGTATACAGCATCTCAGTTTACAAGGTGTATCTCTCTCAGGCTTCTTCTTGCCCCAGGTTGTGGCCAAGATTAAAGGAATCCATAGGAAGAGATTTATTTGTATTGGGAAAGAGAAGACCATCCTGTTAGCAGAAGGTGAATGGAGAACCCTGGCTGTACACAGTGAGATTACATCTCATGGCTTCATGTCGTATTGCTCAGTTTTCTCTGCAGCATGAGAGATAATAAGAGAAAACAACCCATTCTGGATTGAATCCCTTCGATTTGTGATCAAATGAGAAGCTCCTGGTAATCTACCTCCAAATCTCGTCAGCGATATAATGCAATTTCATTCCAATACGAGGACTGCCAGGGCTCAGATTTAGATGAGCAGAAAGCTGTTCCTCTAAGGACAATATTGCACTTAATAATGGAACTCTTTTGCAACAGGGGGGAAAATTTGCAAACGTTTATCTATCCTGATCAAAAGTATTAGAGAATTTATTTTCTTTTAATAATCAAAACAGCATAATTTCAGCTGGCGTTGTATATTTAAAATGAAATTAGATGCCACCGTGCATTTTCAATTAGGTTGTGCTTCACATAATTAAAATTGTTATTCTACTTTTGGAGGTTTTTTAATTAGATTTTTATTTTTTTGCAATTTTGGGAACTGGATAGGCACAATTAAAAATCCAACACAACCTTTCTTAATGTAAATAAGTAATGTAATAAATCGATGAACAGTTCAGTCCTGTTCAGTTCCAGCATTTCACATTGACAATACTAGTTCAATTTGTCAAAATTGAATGTATGCCTGCACTAATTTGTATGTCTGAAATACATAATAAAGAGTTCTTGAGCTTATTTTTATAGCCAGCATATCTGCAAGTGAAAGTTTTTTCTATCTACTTGCTTTCTTTTTGTTCTGCTGATGCAAGAAAGAGAAAGTTCTGTATATATCTGCTGTAATACAGCACTAAGCAAAACATTATAAAAGCTTTTGTCCTGCTTTATTCCACTATAAATATTTCTGTTATATTCCTTTTTCTGCATAGAAGAAATATTTCTTAGCATTAATCATAATAAACACCTATAACCATCTGTTTTTCATTACAGTATTAAATATGTGAATATGCTTATATAATTGTGTAAAAGTTTATTAATATACGGCTGAAACATTAGACATTAATATTTGAAAATAATCTTCATAAATCATTTCTGATAAATCTACTAATTAGTACTAATATAAGTACAGTACAGAAATGTATGTTTATTAGACTTTGTGTGAACTAATATATAATTTAACATTTTCAGCAGAGAGCACTATTCTGTTTATTAGTTTTACTAAGGACTAAGTAGTAGTAATTAGCGTTAGTACCTAATATTTATTATATAAGTAGAATTGAGTGTACTACTATGGAAAGAATATATCTGAATAAATTATTGCAAGTTTTCAGTGTCCTTTTTTATGAGCTTAAATAACGTGCTTACCTTTGTTTTGCCCCTCTAAATTAAAAAAGAAACAAAGCTGTTTGTGAAACATAAAAGGCACATACCCATTTATTTTAAAAGAGTCA
>NW_015389543.1:22897-26292 GCF_001527695.2 Protobothrops mucrosquamatus
TCTACCGACTCCACAGCCCTGGTTACCTTTAGCTTTTGTAATTTTTCTTTTCAGAAGGACAAAGCTATATAGCAGTGATGGCGAACCGTTTAGAGACCGAGTGCCCAAAAACCACCCCCCCACACCCCCGTCCCTGCTCTGCCCTGCCCGCTGGGCCACCCACCACCTCCACGGCCTGCCACAGATCACCCAGGCAGCCCGGCAGCCCCAGGGTGGCCACGCCCTCCACCCGCGCCCTGCAGCATCATCTGCATGCAGAGGGGCGCAAGGGCGGAGTCTTCTCCCTGCTACCCGGCTACCATGTCCTTGGCTGCGCTGCTTCGCATGGGCCGCGCCCGGGGGCAACTCTCCTCCGGGGGGCTGCTGGGGAGGAGGGGGGCCATGGGAGGAGGCGGTGCTGGGACGACGGTGCGTGTGCCCACAGAGAGGGTTCCGAGTGCCGCCCCTGGCATGCGCGCCATAGGTTCGCTACCACTGCTATATAGCATTTTTCTTGTATTTAAGAGACAGCCGTGAAAGTAGGAAGCTACAAGGAGCTTTGGGGGCTGGATGGCCAGCACAGGTAGTCCTCGACTTACGATCGCAGTTGAGCCCAACTGTTGTTAAGCGAGACATTTGCTAAGTGAGTTTGGCCCCATTTTACGACCTTTCTCGCCACCGTTGTTAAGGGAACCACTCCAGTTGTGAAGTTAATAGCACTGTTGTTAAGTGGGTATGGCTTCCCCATTGATTTTTGCTTGCCAGGAGGTCGCAAAAGCGGATCGCCTGACCCCGGGGACGCTGCGACCGTCATAAATACGAACCAGTTGCCAAGCCTCCGAATTTTGATCATGTGACCATGGGGTGGTGCAAGGGCCATAAAGTGTGAAAAACAGTCATAAATCATTTTTTCAACGCAGTTGTAACTTTGAACGATCACTAAATGGACTGTTGTAAGTTGAGCATTACCTGCTATCTAGTTTTTCTTTCTCTCCTATGAGATTAGCGGGCCTTGGGAAATCCTAATTGTGATCTGAAAGCCATATAAAACTTCTTATAGTAATAACAATAAAGTTGGAAGGGACCTTGGAGGTCATCTAGTCCAACCCCCTGCTCAGGCAGGAAACCCTATACCACTTCAGACAAATGGCTGTCCAGTCTCTTCTTTAAAAACTTCCAGTGTTGGCGCATTCACCGCTTCTGGAGGCAGGTGGTTCCACTGGTTAATTGTTCTCACTGTCAGGAAGTTTCTCCTTAGTTCTAGGTTGCTTCTCTCCTTGATCAGTTTCCACCCGTTGCTTCTTGTCCTGCTAAGTTTCAGCCACATGGTTTAAGCAGTAAAGTGTTGGAAACACAAGTGGGTATAATTTTGAAGCATCCTTTTATATCTTCATGCAGGGATGAACAGTCTTAGGAAGGAAGACCCCAGATGACGAAAGCTTATAAGCCAGTGGTTCTCAACCTGTGGGTCGGGACCCCATTTGGGGTCGATCGACCATTTCACGGGGGTCGCCAAGCAAGGCTGTTTGCCATTTTTTTTGTCCGCCATTTTTTTTGTCCGCCATTTTTCCCCCCTTTTCCGGCGGGTGCCTTACCTCCCTTGGGCTGGGCCAGCTGGTGGTCGGCCTGCTCCGTCTCTGCCGCTTGCCAGCTACGCCTCGGCCGGCGCAGGGGGCGGAACCACGCATGCGCGGCGCTCCCGGGCAGGGAAAGTCCTCGACTTACGACCGGTNCAAAAAAGGCTCAAAGGGATTTCCTGGTGGTCTCCCATCCAGGCCCTACCCAATCCTTACGGGGTGCAAAGAAGGCTCAAAGGGATTTCCTGGTGGTCTCCCATCCAGGCGCTACCCAATCCTTACAGGGCGCAGAAAGGCTCAGAGGGGTTTCCTGGTGGTCTCCCATCCAGAACTTAGAGGGTGCAAAAAAGGCTCAAAGGGATTTCCTGGTGGTCTCCCATCCAGGCGCTACCCCAGCCTTACAGGGCGCAGAAAGGCTCAAAGGCTTCAAACTCTATGGTGGCGGCGGGGGGGGGGCGAAAGAACCCCACCCCGAGGCTTCTTCATCTCAACAAATCCCGCCGGGTTTCGAACCCCCGGCTTTTTATCTTTCTCCGCCCCGCCCCCCTTTTCTTGCCCAGCCTCCGCCCCGCCCCAATTCTGGCCTGTTCCATTATTGACCCCCCTTCCTCCCTTGATCAAAAGCCCGGTCGAAAAGAGCCGCCTTTGAGGAAGGGGGGGGGAGAGAGAGAGAGGAGAGAAAGAGAAGGAGTTGGTACATTCCGGGAGGGAGGGAGGGAGGGCGGGAAGAGGAGGCGAGCCAGAAGCGCCCGCGCGCTGCCTCGGCGCGCAGGCGCAGGTGTTCAGGGGTGGGCGGGAGGGGGGAGGAGGAAATCTCGCGACCGCATCCCCGCGCGGGGGGGGGGAGGAGGGGGTTGTCCCTCAGGAAGGAGGAGGAGGAGGAGGAGAGACAGCGCTCCCAAAGGGGGGGAGAGAGAGAGAGCGCGCATGCGCACGAGCGAGGGAAAGACGCGCTTCCAACCCGTGAGGGGGAAACGCGCCTGCCGGGCGCCTGAGGCGAGATGCCGGCCGTTCAGAAGACCGTGTCGGAGCTGCGGTCCCGGGTGGAGGGTGAGTGGCCGGCCAGGGGGGATGGTTGGAGGGCGAGGAAGAAGCCCCGAGCCTGGTGGGGTCGGGAAAGGAGGCGCAGCCCCCTCAAGCGCGGCTTCTCCTCCCTCGCTCGGCCCCGCCCGGAGGTCCCACGGGAGGGGGGGGGCTTGAACGCAGCCCCCCCCCGTCTGCCTCCCCTCCCCCTCTCGGCCCGCAGCCCCCCCCCTTCCCGTGGAGCAGCCTCCGCCAGGCAGAACCCCGGTGGCTGGAGGGGACCCTGGAGGTCGTCTAGTCCGACCCCCGCCCCCTCCTTCCCCAGGCAGGAGACCCGCCTCTCCAGCCTCTTCTGAAAAGCCTCCGCGGATGCAACTGAATCACTTGTTCAGGCGTCTCTTGATCCTAAGGTTGGGAGGGGCCTCAAGAGGTCGTCTAGTCTGACCCCCCCCCTCCCTGTCCAAGGCAGGAAGCCTCACGCCATCCCGGACAAATGTTTATCCAGTCTCTTCTTTAAAAAAAACTAAATTTGTGCAATTTAATGCTTGTCCATTGTGTGGTTCAGATGACTCTTGATGAAAGGGGTGGAAGGGACCTTGGAGGTCTTCTAGTCTGACCCCCCCCTCCCTGCCCAAGGCAGGAGACCTCACGCCATCCCAGACAAATGGTTATCCAGTCTCTTCTTTTAAAAAAAACAACTAAATTTGTGCAATTTAGTGCTCGTTCGCTCTGGGGTTGATGAAAGGGGTGGAAGGGACCTTGGAGGTCTTCTAGACCGACCCCCTGCCCAAGGCAGAAGACCCGGCTCTCCAGTCT
>NW_015389543.1:29745-32252 GCF_001527695.2 Protobothrops mucrosquamatus
TCTACCGACTCCACAGCCCTGGTTACCTTTAGCTTTTGTAATTTTTCTTTTCAGAAGGACAAAGCTATATAGCAGTGATGGCGAACCGTTTAGAGACCGAGTGCCCAAAAACCACCCCCCCACACCCCCGTCCCTGCTCTGCCCTGCCCGCTGGGCCACCCACCACCTCCACGGCCTGCCACAGATCACCCAGGCAGCCAGGCAGCCCCAGGGTGGCCACGCCCTCCACCCGCGCCCTGCAGCATCATCTGCGTGCAATGGGGCGCAAGGGCGGAGTCTTCTCCCTGCTACCCGGCTACCATGTCCTTGGCTGCGCTTCGCATGGGCCGCGCCCGGGGACAACTCTCCGGGGGGGCTGCTGGGGAGGAGGGGGGCCATGGGAGGAGGCGGTGCTGGGACGACGGTGCGTGTGCCCACAGAGAGGGTTCCGAGTGCCGCCCCTGGCACGCGCGCCATAGGTTCGCCACCACTGCTATATAGCATTTTTCTTGTTTTTAAGAGACGGCCGTGAAAGTAGGAAGCTGCCAGGAGCTTTGGGGGCTGGATGGCCAGCACAGGTAGTCCTCGACTTACGATCGGAGTTGAGCCCAACTGTTGTTAAGCGAGACATTTGCTAAGTGAGTTTGGCCCCATTTTGCGACCTTTCTCGCCACCGTTGTTAAGGGAACCACTCCAGTTGTGAAGTTAATAGCACTGTTGTTAAGTGGATCTGGCTTCCCCATTGATTTTGCTTGTCAGGAGGTCGCAAAAGCGGATCGCCTGACCCCGGGGACGCTGCGACCGTCATAAATACGAACCAGTTGCCAAGCCTCCGAATTTTGATCACGTGACCATGGGGTGGTGCAAGGGCCATAAAGTGTGAAAAACAGTCATCAATCATTTTTTCAACGCAGTTGTAACTTTGAACGATCACTAAATGGACTGTTGTAAGTTGAGCATTACCTGCTATCTAATTTTTCTTTCTCTCCTATGAGATTAGTGGGCCTTGGGAAATTCTAATTGTGATCTGAAAGCCATATAAAACTTCTTAATAGTAATAACAATAAAGTTGGAAGGGACCTTGGAGGTCATCTAGTCCAACCCCCTGCTCAGGCAGGAAACCCTATACCACTTCAGACAAATGGCTGTCCAGTCTCTTCTTTAAAAACTTCCAGTGTTGGAGCATTCACCACTTCTGGAGGCAAGTTGTTCCACTGGTTAATTGTTCTCACTGTCAGGAAGTTTCTCCTTAGTTCTAGGTTGCTTCTCTCCTTGATGAGTTTCTACCCGTTGCTTCTTGTCCTGCTAAGTTTCAGCCACATGGTTTAAGCAGGAAAGTGTTGGAAACACAAGTGGGTATAATTTTGAAGCATCCTTTTACATCTTCATGCAGGGATGAACAATCGTTAGGAAGGAAGACCCCAGATGACCAAAGCTTATAAGCCAGTGGTTCTCAACCTGTGGGTCGGGACCCCATTTGGGGTCGATCGACCATTTCACGGGGGTCGCCAAGCAAGGCTGTTTGCCATTTTTTTTGTCCACCATTTTTTCCCCCTTTTCCGGCGGGTGCCTTACCTTCCTTGGGCTGGGCCAGCTGGTGGTCGGCCTGCTCCGTCTCTGCCGCTTGCCAGCTACGCCTCGGCCGGCGCAGGGGGCGGAACCATGCATGCGCGGTGCTCCCGGGCAGGGAAAGTCCTCGACTTATGACCGGTTTAGTCCTCGACTTACGACCAGTTTAGTCCTCGACTTACGACCGGTTGGGGTCGCGGCATTAAAAAGGTTGAGAACCACTGTTATAAGCAAAGGAACAAGGACCTCTTCCCTACATTCCCATGCATTTTCTCCACAGAAAATGAATTCCCCCCCCTTCTCCATTTTGCATTTGCATGCAATCAGTGTGGATATGTTTAATGGCATCTCCAGCTTCCCTAATAAAAAGCAGCGATGCTTGCTGAAGGAAGTTTGAAGCTGGGAATGAGGTTAAAACCTCTTCATTGTTCTTGATCAAGACAGCCTCCCTCCCTCCTCTTCAGCACTCTTCAGCTCCCCCTGAGGATTGGGGGGTGGTGGTAGTGGAGATGTTTAACCTTGATCTCTTCCGATAATCCCCATTAAAAAGCTGTTTTTAGCGGCCTTTTGTCCTTCAGCCTCTTCTGCTTCAGAAGAGACTTGAATTAGGAGCCAAATTGACACTTTAGGGAAAGCAAAAGTAGTTTTCATGAAGTAGGACAACAAAATACAATTTTAAATCCACCCACTGTTGAATAAATTACTTTTCCGTTTGAGTGCCTATCACAGTGGTTCTCAACCTTTTTAATGCCGCGACCCCAACCGGTCGTAAGTCGAGGACTAAACCGGTCGTAAGTCGAGGACTAAACCGGTCGTAAGTCAAGGACTACCCAACCGGTCGTAAGTCGAGGACTTTCCCTGCCCGGGAGCGCCGCGCATGCGTGGTTCCGCCCCCTGCGCCGGCCGAGGCATAGCTGGCAAGCGGCAGAGACGGAGCAGGCCGACCACCAGCTGGCCCA
>NW_015389543.1:33630-36065 GCF_001527695.2 Protobothrops mucrosquamatus
ATTTCTGTCGCTAGGGGAGACATTTGTTGTTAAGTAAGCTTTGCCCCATTTTACGACCTTTCTTGCCACAGTTGTTAAGTGAATCAGTGCAGTTGTTAAGTTAGTAACCCGGTTGTTAAATGAATCTGGCTTCCCCCGTTGACTTTGCTTGTTCAAAGGTCTCAAAAGGGGACGGTTTATGCAACCGTCATAAGTACAGGCCAGTTGCCAAGTGTCAAGTGCCAATTTTGATCACGTGACCATAGGGATGCTGCAATGGTCATAAGTATGAAAAACGGTCATAAGTCACTTTTTGTCAGTAACTTCAAACTGTCACTAAGTGAACGGTTATAAGTCAAGGGCTACCAGTATTGTTTTACCATCTTGTCAGTGCAAATGTAAGGAACAAAACTCTGAAAGCTAACTATTGTAAATTTCAAATCTGGCTCTGGTTTATTTATGAAACATGCAAACCTATGCCTGTGCACGTATGAGAACTTACAAGGCATTTTAATATTATTTTACATTATTACAAATATTGTTCTCCTGAAGTTTAGCCCAGGAAATTATTTTCCGTCACCAAACGGCATTTGTACATAACACTGTTTCAATATATTTAAATACGTATTTTTTTTATGGTGGAAGAGAATCATAATGTTTTCATATTTCCACAGATCTTGTGAGAGGATTTCTACCAGTAGTTCTTTGATTTATCAAATAGATAAACATATTCAGATCTACACATGAGTCGAATTTTGTCTGTTTCCTACTTAGCAAAGCATTTAATCATTGATTTTTTCCACAATGCCTTATTCCATGCTTTTTTCCTAGTAATAGAATTTGCTGTATCCAAATTCTTTCAAAACCTAACAAATGCCAAGCTGTTACCATAAGACACTCTGCTATATCAACAATTATATGTTTTTTAATGATGCATTTGTCTGACAAAAGTATTTAATAATGCTCGCTGAGGAAACATTTCAATTTCCCAGTTCTTGAAAATCACTTGATTGTAGGCTCACAATAGATAAATACATCTTGCCCTCATTCTTCAATTCATCCTGTGAATGATTCATCACGATTCTTTTATTAATATATGATCACCTTGCCTGGAACATTACACTGCACTTGAATGATTTACTGTGACATTTCTTGCATTTGTGACAAAATAGATTTATAAGGTCATTTTTTTCCCTGCTCTAAATTTCTCAATTTCCCTCTCATGTTTTATTAAAGTACCACAGATCACCATGAAAATGTGTTTTTTTATTATAAATTACTGATATCAAATCCAGCCTGCCTACTTTTAATTATATTTTTGAATTCGGTTAGAATCTTAGTACTGTGCTTTTACTTTTTAAAAGAAATGTTCTGAAACTATAGCTTTCCAACTAAGAAACAACAGCTCCTTTCACAGTCAACAGGAAAAAAAAGCTTGTTTTATAACAGGATTCTCATCCCTGCTGAAATTCTGCCAGTTGAATGAATCTAGTTTCTTCCAAGTCTGTGCCTCTCTTAACTTTTTCACTGAAATCAGGATGCAGAAAGGTGATGATGGCAAATTTATTGCACTTTTAATATCTAATATCAATTTCCTTAAAAAGGGCTGCATTCTTTCATAGGTAGCCTTTGGCCAGTGACCACAGTTGAGTCCAAAATTTCTGTTGCTAAGTGAGACAGTTACGTGAGTTTTGCTCCACTTTGCGGCCTTTCTCGCCCCCCGTTGTTAAGTGAGTCACTGCAGTTGCTAAGTTAGCAATCCGGTCGTTAAGCGAATCTGGCTTCCCCCGTTGATTTTGCTTGTCAGAAGGTCGCAAAAGGGGATCGCGTGACCCCGGGAGGCTGCAACCGTCAGAAGTACAAGTCAGTTGCCGAGCCTCTGAGTTTTGATCACGTGACTCTGGGGACGCTGCATTGGTCGTCAGTGTGAAAAACGGTCGTACGTGTCGTTGCAACTTCAACCGGTCACTAAACGAGTGAGTTGTAAGTTGAGGACTACTTGTACTTAGTCTTGTACCGATCTGTTATTTATCTCTACAATCTCAATTTGAACTTAATGGCTTTTTAGGGGCCCCTATAAAAGAGACTAAAGGGTGTATGGCAGTGGTTCTCAATCTTTGTAATGCCGCGACCCCAACCGGTCGTAAGTTGAGGACTAAACCAGTCATAAGTCGAGGACTAAACCGGTCGTAAGTCGAGGACTACCCAACAGGTTGTAAGTCGAGGACTTTCCCTGCCCGGGAGCGCCGCACATGCATGGTTCCGCCCCCTGCGCCGGCCGAGGCGTAGCTGGCAAGCGGCAGAGACGGAGCAGGCCGACCACCAGCTGGCCCAGCCCAAGGGAGGTAAGGCACCCGCCGGAAAAGGGGGGAAAAATGGCGGACAAAAAAAATGGCGGACAGCCTTGCTTGGCGACCCCCATGAAATGGTCGATCGACCCCAAATGGGGTCCCGAC
>NW_015389543.1:36232-60735 GCF_001527695.2 Protobothrops mucrosquamatus
CGAGGCGTAGCTGGCAAGCGGCAGAGACGGAGCAGGCCGACCACCAGCTGGCCCAGCCCAAGGGAGGTAAGGCACCCGCCGGAAAAGGGGGGAAAAATGGCGGACAAAAAAAATGGCGGACAGCCTTGCTTGGCGACCCCCATGAAATGGTCGATCGACCCCAAATGGGGTCCCGACCCACAGGTTGAGAACCACTGGTGTATGGTAATTGATAGCCCTTATAATATTTTATGTAAACTTCACTTCACCCCTCTCCCAGTTCTACGTGCAACTGAAGGTTGTTTTTATGTTTGGATCCTTTTACAAAACTATAATTTTGTAAATTCCCCACTTGTTCAGCTGCTTATCAATTGTCTGACAGTAGCACACACCCTCTTCTGCAACAAAAGCTTCAGAAGAAGACTCATTTTCAGGGCTATTATTCCACCACTCTAATTCAAATTTATTCTTTTTTTTACCACTAGGTAAGTGTCTGTCCGTAATGGAGTATAATTAACGTGAAACCGTTTATTCAGGTCGCTTGGAATCTCAGTATGCTGATACCTAATCTGCTTATTATACAAAATAACATCTAATCTTTTTCTTAACGTTTTTTTTCTTCTGCTTCCTCTAACAAAATATTGAAATATGCAAATTAGCACGGAGGCCTAAACCACCTTCAAAATTTATCAGTTCCTCTTTTAATGCTTCAGATGTTCAGATGCCTGGGTGGAACATTGCCAGCATATCAAATTCACATTTCTTCACTTTTCTGTTGACTCCTCCGTTGGACTCTGTCTCCTCGGTCTTCACTGTTGAGCCCAGGGTGGCCTAACGACAGGTAGTCCTCAACGTACGACCACAATTGAGCCCAGAATTTCTGCTGCTTAAGCGAGACGTTTGTTAACGGCATTTGGAAGCTGGCCAAAGCTGTATGAGAACAAAACAAAGCTGAAGTTGAATCCTAACAAAGCAATTCCATTTTTCCCAATGACTCTCTGGTGTTTTTTCTCTCTGCTCCTTTTACGATGAGGCAGGGCTGTGATTCAAGTCTTCTAGACCAGGGCTTTTCAACCTTTTCACCCATTGGACCACTTTTAGGATATGGCAATATCCAAGTACCACCAGTCGCCTAGCAAGGTGTCAAAAACTTGATGACCCCCCCCAAAAGGGGAAAAAGTGATGAAGTACAGGTAGTCCTCGCGAACAACAGTTCGCTTAGTGACTGTTCGAAGTTACAACGTCACTGAAAAAAGTGTCCCCCAAGCCACAGCTGAGCAAGACACCTGCCTGCCCGCCCGGCAGCGCTCTTCCTCCTGTCCGAGGTTTCCATTGTTGTGAGCATTTCTGTTGAGGATTGGAACTGGTGGTGGGGTGGTGGGGTGTTTGGTTTTTAATTCCCCCTGTCTGCTGAGTGGTTGCAGCAGGTTTTGGTCACTTCACATGACCCTGGGACACTGTGATCGTCATAAATATGAATCAGTTGCCAAGCATCTGAATGTAAATCACAAGACCCTGGAGAGGCTGCAACATTCCAGCTGATTGGTGCTTCTTCTGGGCTCAGCAGAAGCACCAGGATCAGCGCCGAGCTCCAGCTGGAGCCTGGCGCTGATCCTGGCGCTTCCACTGAGCCCTGACAGCCCCGAAGAAGCGCCGATCAGCTGGAAAGCAGCACTGATCCTGGCGCTTCCGCTGAGCCCTGACAGCCCTGCAGCTCCAGCCATCTCTCGCTCAGGCTTGTGCGGTGCTGCCCCCGGTTCAGCTCATTCCCCTCCCCTGCTACCCCTTTTCTAGGATGGTCGCGTACCACCTGCCAGGTGCCAATGTACCACAGGTGGTACCTGTACCACTGGTTGAAAAGCCCTGTTCTAGACTCAGGACTGTTATTTGGTAAAGAGGGTGAGGGCATAACTGCGGAGGTCTTTAGCCAACTTTGTACTTCCAGCTGTCAACTCTTTTCCGAAAGCAAGAAAACCTGGCGGTAGTAACGCAAAAGTCTCATCGCCATCGCGATAAGACTGTTTTTGCAAGGTGCTCTCTACGTGGGATTGCTTTCGAAGGCTACTTAGAAACCACAGTCGGTGTGATGCGCAACTGTCTGCACGCTGACAGGCAAGAGCAGTTAACAGTAGACCCATATTCACAATCCTATTCCAGGTGCTAGGCTTGCTTTCAGCAGACTTCTAAAGGCGTGCGAAGTGATAGTTTTAACTTTTAAAGTGCTTAAGTGCTTCGCTGTAATTGGAGGACCCCCTTCTCCCAGTGGAACCGGTCAATCCAGCAGGCTCATTTCAGTCGAAAATGTTGAGCATCCCCTCAAAAATTGTCTTGCATGTATCCGAATTTGCAACCAAAATGTTGGAGATGTGGTAGTATGGATGCTACTTATTATCATATTTGGTGGACATGTAGGGATGTTAAAGCCTTTTGGATTAAGATTTGGTGGAATATTCAACAGATTTTTAAGAAAAAGATAAAATTTACACCGCAGTTATTTCTGCTGGGTATCATGGATAATTTGGATCAAAAAGAAATGAAACTGATGTCGTATTGTATACCAGCAGCAAGGATATTAGTTGCTCAAAATTGGGAAAAAAAGATGTTACCAACTATGGATGATTGGAGACAGAAAGTATCACATTTTGCAGAGATGGCAAAAATATCCGCGTACCTGAAGGATCATTCTCAGGAGAAATTTATCTCAATGTGGAGAAGATGGATAGATTATATACAGAGAAAGTATGAATTGAAAAATTACTATGTAGCTTTTGATTAACAAAAGATGTTTTTTTAAAAAAAAAAAAAATTTTGTATGTATCTTAGTGTTATTTTAGAGTCATAGCAAGTTTATACTAGTGTGTAGTAATATGGAGTAATTGTGAATAGATTTTGATTATTTTGTGTTTATTTCCTAGATTAGCTTTGGGAAGTCCTGGGGGTGGGGGGAAAGGGTAGGTCTGTATTATAGATTTATATGTAGGATTTTTTTAAGGAGGTGTCCGGTGATACCCCAACTGCACAAGACAAGATGGTTGAGTGTGGAAGGGAGGTAGGAAAGAGGGAGGAAGGAGGAGTGGTGGTAGAATGGGAGGAGGAAGGAGTGGTAAGTGGAAGAGGGTGGTGCGGGAGGGGTACACCGGACACGTCTGTGAATGTTTTGTTTAGCTTTATTCTCTTTGGTTGATATTGTGATAAAAGATTCATGTTTGTGTTTTTTAAATGAAAAATAATAATAAAAAAAATTTTAAAAAAATGTTGAGCATCATGGATTATGATAGATTAAATGGCTCAGAGGCAGGGGTCTCGTTGGTGGTCTCCACCCTGTGGAATAGTCTTCCCAGCCTAGTAGCTGACAGCTCTTCATAGGCAGAGTTGCCTACAAAAGCTTTGGTGTGGAACACTTGATGTGGGGGAGAGAGAAGAAGGAAGGTGTGTTTGTGTTCGAACTAAAGCAGCCAAAAATCAGCTAGAAAAGAGAAGTCCGTCCCCCCCCCCCCATGAGAAGGAAGAATGTAGCATAAAAAGAACCCATGATAGGTCAAGATTGAAATATTCGACAAGACTTTGGAGAACTGATGTTACCTAACATTGGTTGCTGTCCATAAATAAAATTATTTCTATTTTAATGCTTTTAGTTATCTTGGCCTTTATTTTTGGTTTTTAACTGCACATTATTATGATTTTTGTCTTATACTACTGTAAACTTTTGGGAGTTGCAAGCTTCAACCATATAAAACTTTAACAAGTCAGTCCCTGGCCAGAGTATACCAAGCTTGGAATAGGCTGCAACTGTTGTAACGTAAATAAGTAACGCTTAAAGTACATGAAATGTAATTTCTCTGTCAAATCAAAATATTTAGTTTAAATGCTTTTAGCACCTGGAAAAGCTACCTTAGCATGTCGTCAATACAGCAAGGAAAGATTTAAAAAATATGTCGTCTTAAATAGGAATTAAAAAGATTAATTTTTGTCAATATAAATGGTACGATCGTACGTAGTATTGTTTTTTGCATTTCTCACTAACGTTTAAAAATGCTTTTTTTGCTTTCATCTAAATAATCACAGAATTTAAGGGTACATATCAAGTTTCTACTATTTTGTAGGCTATGAGAAGACAGATGATGTTTCAGAGAAGACCTCATTAGCTGATCAAGAGGAACTGAGAACTATATTCATCAATCAACCACAATTGTCTAAGTTCTGTAGCAACCATGTCAGGTACCTGTATCAAGAGTTTTGTGTAATTAACTTGCATATTCTCACTGAAAGCCAAAGCACGGTTCTGCCACTGCATCCTAAGCTCTGACCAGTTGTGTTTGTGCAGTATCACTACGTGCACGCTGAAAGAGCGGGGCTTGTACTTCCTTTAGTCATGTGTGTCCCTAAACTTCACCCCTGGATATCTCTGATTTGTTACAAGTTATTGTGGGGTCCTTGATGTACTCTGAGCTTGGCTGTTGTCTTGCAGACATGTAACAACCTCAGGCTAGGATGGGGGGGGGGGATTGCAGGGAGAGGGAGAAGGAAGACTGGGGGGGGGTCCTTGGTGGTCTCTGAGATTGATGGTTTTCTTNGTGTGTCCCTAAACTTCACCCCTGGATATCTCTGATTTGTTACAAGTTATTGTGGGGTCCTTGATGTACTCTGAGCTTGGCTGTTGTCTTGCAGACATGTAACAACCTCAGGCTAGGATGGGGGGGGGGGATTGCAGGGAGAGGGAGAAGGAAGACTGGGGGGGGGTCCTTGGTGGTCTCTGAGATTGATGGTTTTCTTGCAGACATTTCATTATCAAACAAATTAGTTGCTATATTAGGTGCCTGCACCAGACTCTACTCTCTTTTAGCACTGATGACATTACCTAGTTTATAAATATTTATTCAATATTTATTGTGATTTTTATTATTGCCTGTTCACCACCCTGAGTCCCGTAAGGGAGATAGGGCGGTATATAAATTTAAATAATAAATAAATAAATAAATAGTTTGGGTAATGAGACCACCAAGCTCCGAGACCACCAAGGACACCCCCCCCAGTTCAACCCTGAATTACAAATATTCTATTGATACAACTTATTGTTGATATTTACCATTTGACACTGAGATTGATTAATATACAATTGATAGAAATGGTGCAGATAGGATGTTTGGGGGCCATTTGGGGAGTGGCTGCAATCCTCTTTCGAACTGAGGATTGTGAAAATTCACCTGGGATTTTGCAACCCAGTTTGTTGTGCTCCTCTTACATTTTGAGCGGTGGCCTCAGGTGTGAAACTGCAAAGCAGCGAGAGACACACAAAAATTGCTATTGTTATAAATAAATAAACAAACATCAAGCACACTGTTTGGGGAATGAAAGGTCTGGAAGAAAACAAGCCACCTCAGAGGGCATCAAGGACCCCTCAGAAAAAAAAAAAATATTTTAACATTTAATGGCAATGCTAGAGTTTTGTTTCCAAATCTCTCGGACGTTATGTTTATTTAGACCTATAAATACTGCAATAACTCTTAAAATAATTCTCTGTATACAGCATTTAGTGTACTCTGTATATATTATCTGCTTTTAATCTCTTTCCCTTAATTCCATGCATTTTAATTCCTCTCTCTTAGCACTGCAAAATACAACGTTATCACATTCCTGCCTAGGTTCCTCTATTCTCAGTTTAGGAGAGCTGCTAATGCCTTTTTTCTTTTCATTGCATTGCTTCAGGTAAGGATGTGTACAAGGGCTCTGCTCCCTCCCTCCCTCCCTTTATCCTCCAGCAACATTTAATTGTTAGACATTATACAATTGGTTGTAATGTCCTCAGTGGTTGCAGGCGTTCATCATGCAATGTCTTAGGTTCAGATAAAATCTTGGAACTTCTTAGGGCAGTGGTGGCGAACCTATGGCACGCGTGCCAGAGGCGGCACTCAGAGCCCTCTCTGTGGGCACATGTGCCATGCCCCAGAGAGGGCAACTGTCCCTCTTCAACCAGCCACCCGCTAACTCGCCGAGGTCCCACATGGCCGGATGCATCCCAGCACCCATGCGCTCGCTGGCCTCTGTGTGCAGGGGCCGATGGTGTCAGGCAGCAGCCGCCCCGGCCCCTGCCTCACCTTTCCCTGTGACAATGGCACCCCGCCCTGCCTTGCCTTGCCTCGCCTCACCCCGCAGGACGAGTCTCCTGCCCACCGCCCCACCTGCCAGAGACCCCCTGGATCTCCCCCAACCCTGCCTGGCCCCCACAGGTGTCCCTCCCCATGAGCAACATTGAGGTGATCACGCCCACCTTGGCCACACCCATCCAATCTGCCATGACCACCACAGCGACGCCCACCCAGTGGGCCACGCCCACCCGGCACCCGGCGATAAATAAGTGGGTTTGGGGTTGCAGTTTGGGCACTCGGTCTCTAAAAGGTTCACCATCACTGTCTTAGGGAATGAAACTTTAAACTAGGGGGAGGGAGGTGGTTCCCCCCCCCCTAAATATAGCTATACAGTTTTATTGTTTTAAAATGTTTTTAGTATTTTTAATAATAACTAGCTGTACCCAGCCAGGCGTTGCTGTGGCTCAGTCTGGTAAAAGCATGTGTTGCTTTTATGTCCAACAGATGGCGCTGTTTTTCAAAAAAAAGCATGTTTTTACCTGTCACAGGTGTGACATCTATATAATATAGGTATATAAAAACACGCGCGTATTCGAATGCAGCGTTGTGTCAAAATTTCAAAGCAATCGGTGAAGAACTTTCGGAGATTTAAGATTTTGAACAAACGAACATTGACATTTTTATTTATATAGATGTATATTTTGAATTGTAAGCCGCTCAGAGAGATTGACTGAGGTGGGCGGTCATAGAAATTGAACAAACAAACAAATATATTGTCTAACTTCCCAAGAAGCATTTGGACCCTGGGACTTATCTGGGACTTACCCTGACATTTATCAGGTTATAGCATGATCCCGAGGGGGAAAAAAAATGCTTTAAGAGTTGCATTCATTTATAATGAGTTGATTCCTTCAAAGCATCATCTTTTTTCAGACTCACTCAAAAATCTGGAGGGGGGGGAAGTCACCCCACTTTAATGATTAACAAGGAGATGCTCTATCCAAGTGAGGTCCAAGGCACTTAGTCCAAATCATTTTTTGAAGAATGTAAACAATGTTTTCCGAAACACATTATCGCTGTACTAAACTTTAAACTGAAAGTTGCTTTACCAGTTCTTCTTGTCCATATATAATGATAGGTATAATAAAGAGTATCTTTGATTGGTTGTGTAGGAAAGGCCAACTCCTGTATTTTCTTATCTAAATTTCACCCCTCCTGTGATAATGAGTTTAACCCTCCCGACTGAACTTTGTAATTGGGCATATTTTATTTATTTATTTTATTTATTCGATTTTTATCCCGCCCTTCTCCTTACCGGACTCAGGGCGGCTAACAGCCTTATAAAAACAGATACTACAATAAATACCTAATTTAAAACCAAATTAAAAAGAAATATTTACTATGGCCTGGATAAATTAAAATTTCTCTTAAAAACCCCACTAAAAATTCCTTAGGCCAATCCCGCTTGTTGGAAGAGCCATGTCTTTAGGGCGCGGCGGAAGAAGGGGAGATCCGGGATCACCCGGATCTCTGAGGGTAGTTCGTTCCAGAGGGTGGGGGCTCCCACCGAGAAGGCCCTCCCCCTGGAGGTCGCCAGCCGGCACTGTCTGGCTGACGGCACCCTGAGGAGACCCACTCTGTGGGAGCGTACCGGCCGATGGGAGGTAATCTGCGGCAGAAGGCGGTCTCGGAGATATCCAGGTCCGATGCCATGGAGCGCTTTGAAGATGATGNGCCGCCGTGTGCAAAAAAAAAAAAAAAAAAGATTCAATCAATCAATTTCAACTTCTCGCGGGGAAAAAAAAGATCTCGCAAAGTTGGAATTGATTGATTGAACTTTTTAGTCCCGCCCAGTCTGCCGTTACCACTGCAGCCACGCCCACTCAATGGGCCACGCCCACCCAGCACTCAACGATGCATAGGTGGGTTTGGGGTTGCAGTTTAGGCACTCGCTCTCTAAAAGGTTCGCCATCACTGAACTAGGGGGAGGGAAGGTGGTTCCCCCCCCCTTAAATATAGCTATACAGTTTTATTGTTTTAAAATGTTTTTTTAATATTTTTAACAATAATGTATATTTTGAATTGTAAGCTGCTCAGAGAGATTGACTGAGGTGGGTGGTCATAGAAATTGAACAAACAAACAAATATATTGTCTAACTTCCCAAGAAGCATTTGGACCCTGGTACCTATCTGGGACTTACCCTGACATTTATCAGGTTATAGCCATTGTTGCTCTGCACAGATTTTAATCCTGTTTTAAAAAATCTTTGTTTGGGGGTCAAATAAGATTCTCCCAGTTCTTTAAAAGTTGCCCACAGCAATATAGTTTAGAGCAGGGGTAGGCAACCTTGGCTCTTTTATGACTGGTGGACTTCAACTCCCAGAATTCCTGAGCCAGCGTGGCTCAGCTTGGAAAGCTCTCCCTTTCCCCTTAGCATGGCTGGCTCAGGAATTCTGGGAGTTGAAGTCCACAAGTCATAAAAGAGCCAAGGTTGCCTACCCCTGGGTTATAGCATGATCCCGAGGGAAAAAAATGCTTTAAGAGTTGCATTCGTTTATAATGAGTTGATTCCTTCAAAGCATCATCTTTTTTCAGACTCACTCAAAAATCTGGAGGGGGGGGAAGTCACCCCACTTTAATGATTAACAAAGAGATGCTCTGTCCAAGTGAGGTCCAAGGCACTTAGTCCAAATCATTTTTGAAGAATGTAAACAATGTTTTCCGAAACACATTATCGCTGTACTAAACTTTAAACCGAAAGTTGCTTTACCAGTTCTTCTTGTCCATATATAATGATAGGTATAATAAAGAGTATCTTTGATTGGTTGTGTAGGAAAGGCCAACTCCTACATTTTCTTATCTAAATTTCACCCCTCATGTGATAAGGAGTTTAACCCTCCCGACTGAACTTTGTAATTGGGCATTTATTTTGACTTCAGCGTTTCCGTAGAACATAATATAACAAGTGAAAAGATTAGTATATGCTCAGTTAGAAAGTTATTGTGTGACTTCTTTGATATCATGTCAGGCTTTGATATCATGTGTTCTAGTTCTACGTTGTAGTATTTCTTGTATTAAAGGCTGTAAAGATGATGAGATTGAATTTAACGCATTTTCACGTTTATTCTGGGATAAATAAAAATTCTGGGGTACTTTTTTTTTTTTTAAAGTCATGGGGCATTAGTGGT
This sequence comes from Protobothrops mucrosquamatus, assembly GCF_001527695.2. Taxonomy (NCBI): domain Eukaryota; kingdom Metazoa; phylum Chordata; class Lepidosauria; order Squamata; family Viperidae; genus Protobothrops; species Protobothrops mucrosquamatus. Next base: position 45,487 of record NW_015389543.1, read on the forward strand.
ATCTATACTTTATATAGACTTACTGCCGGGCAAGTTTTTAAATCATTTTAAGTTATGATAAAAGGAATTCGGATTACCTGAAATCCTAAACTGACAGTGAAACTTCTCTTGAGTTCACAATTTAGTCCAGATTACAGAATAATGGAAGGGACCTTGGAGGTCTTCTAGCACAACCCCCTGCTCAAGCAGGAGACCCTATGCCATTTCAAACAAATGGTTGTCCAGTCTCTTCTTGTGTGGAGCACCCACAACTTCTGGAGGGAAGCTGTTCCACTGATTAATAGTTCTCACTGTCAGGAAGTGAGAGAGTAGCACAGTTTCTCACTGTTTCTCCTTAGTTCTAGGTTGCCTCTCTCCTTGATGAGTTTCCATCTGTTGCTTCTTGTCCTGCCTTCAGGTGCAGATGGATCAGTAATGCCTAAAACTCAAATTACTAACAATATTTTTGGTGATTATAAGTATATGGTGTTTATTAATAAACAGTTAATCGTAACCAGGGTAGACAATAATTACTTGAAATAACTTGTAATTATTAGTGACCTATTTGAGGAATTTTCCTCATGAGCATTTAACTGGATTCTGCTGATATCGTATTTTATTGACTATATTTTCATACAGTCAATGCGACTAATATTCAAACGTACTTTTCTTTTTATACCTTAGCAAATTCCAGACGTTTCTCCAACAGGACGGTATACAACATTGGTTCCTCTCTTGTTTATTTTAGTTGTAGCAGCGGTCAAAGAAATAATAGAAGATATTGTAAGTAGCCAAACATTTCCTTCATAGCTTTAAACTAATACTCACTTTCAAATAAGATACATGTTTACTTGGGGTTTGCGTCCCACTCGGCCATCCAGGGACTTGCGGGCTCAGCCTGCTCCTCAGTCCACTCCAGGGCCCAGCTGCACCCAACTTAACTTAACTTAACTCCTGAGAGAGGTGCCCAGTTGATGTGAGGTTCAGCTTTCCTACACAGAGTAGCACAGCCTCGTGTTATTCTGCTATTCTCACAATCCTTGGAAGCCTCCGTTTTTAAGGCTGAGGAGCAGACTGAGTCCAACAGGTCCCTGGGTGGACCTGTTGGACTCAGTCTGCTTTGCTTTGCTTGTTAAAACAAAACCACTGCATTAATAAGATGCCAGACTGAAATTTTTTCCCCAAATGCATTGATTACCAGAAGTATATTGAACGTTACTGATTTTGATCAGAGCAAGACATCGCCTCTTCCAGAATTGTGTCCCAAGCTTGGTACAAAACACACCATCTTTAGAGAATAATGGAGACAAGCTCACAGTATGTGTCCATCTATAGCAGGGGTAGTCAACCTTGGCTCTTTTATGACTCGTGGACTTCAATTCCTAGAATTCCTGAGCCAGCTTAGCTTAGCTGGCTCAGGAATTCTGGGAGTTGAAGTCCACGAGTCATAAAAGAGCCAAGGTTGACTACCCCTGATCTATAGGCTAAGAGGAGAATGTTTTTTTAAAAAAAAACATTTTGAACAACTCCCATAGCAAATCACCAGTTTTAAGATGCTCTCTGCAGTCTGCCTGGACAATACAGTACTTCTTAAAAAACTTAAAAAGTTCTGCCTGGGTTTGCATATAGTATAAATCACAAAAAAAATTACCACACTAGTTCTTTAACTTGATTTGTTATACATGTTGTGTGATATGTGTTATGTAATTTACTTTCATATGCAACGTGCCCAATATTTAAAATACTCCGTAAAAGTAGTGTAAAATCTATGTGATTTGTTTCAGAAAAGACAGAAAGCTGATAATGCTGTGAATAAAAAGGAAGTACAAGGTAGGAAGTTTCATATATAACCATTTTTTAGCTGTTCAGTGAGTAAAAATGAAGTCATCTGAAGTTTTCTGAATAACGCTATTTTTATAATTATTTTGTCGTTTATTTATATGATTTATATGGTCACCCATTTCATGGCAGTGAATGTAGATAGTGTTCAAAGTATAAACAAGAAATTATAGTATATATGTGTGTGTGTGTGTGTGTATGTATATGTATATAGGTATGTATGTATGTATGGGTGTGTGTGTATATATATATATATCTATATCTCCATATGTATATCTAAAGCATTTTGATCATTGCTGTGGTTTTATTGTTGCTTTTCATGATGCAGTACTGAGAAATGGAGCTTGGGAGATTGTACACTGGGAAAAGGTATGTGGCTTCCTTATTGTTCAGACTATAAAATCTAAATATGTTTTGGATCCATCCAAAGAACTGAACAGACCAAAATGCTTGTTAAACACCATTCTGAAGTATATTTGTTGTTCAAGTTATTTCATAGCGTTTACCTTTGTGCGGCATTTTGTACCACCCACTATAAAAATGACAGATTATCCCAACATCTTATATTTAGTGATATAACCTACGACAGATAGTCCTTGACTTACAGGAGTTCATTCAGTGACTGTTCGAAGTTACAATGGCATTGAAAAAAGTGACTTACGACTGTTTTTCACACTTACGACCATTGCAGCATCCCCAGGGTCACGTGATCAAAATTTGGACGCTTGCCAACTGACTTGTACTTACGACAGTTGCAGTGTCCTGGGGTCACGTGGTCCCCTTTTGCGACCTTTTGCCAAGCAAAGTTCAATGGGGGAAGCCAGATTCATCTAACAACCGTGTTACTAACTTAACTGCAGTGATTCACTTAACTGTAGCAAGAAAGGTTGTAAAATGGGACAAAACTCACTTAACAAATGTCTCACTTAGCAACTGAAAATTTTGCTCTCCGTTGTGGCCGTAAGTCAAGGACTACCTGTATATAACATAAGATATAAGCAGTTCTGCCCAGAGAAGAGTAACTCTGGATCTAAATCTTTATATATATCACGGTGAATTAGACTGAATAAATGAAATGTTTGGGTTTACCACGTTGAGTATATTGTCCTTAAATGGATTAAATTTAATTTTTGCCCTATGTTTTCTAGTTTGTTGACCATATGTTTACCATATTGATTAAATTGTCATTAATTGTTTTGTTGAAAGTTCTGGTTTATTTTTTATTGCCCAAGTAATCATTCAGTGTGCATATGATCACGAAAGGATTAATTTGTACGCTCTGATACGCAAAGGATTTAGGCAAAAGAATACTATTCTGCGCCAATTGTTCTCGAAGTTGCCATTTCCCTACCATATTAATCCAACATTAGTTGTTTTCACACAGCATATAGACAGTAAATATCCTGGCTTGTCACAATACATTGAATCAAATGAGCCGGTTAGCATATGTTAAGTCACCAAAGTTTAATAGTAACCATACTGGTTAAGTTATAAAAATGCACGTGTATCTTATCTGTTTAAACATGTAAATGTAACCATTGCGCTAACAGTATTATAGTGAAGAATTAAAAAATATTACCTGTCTTGTTTAGCATAGAACACGGCTCTAATTGTTCTTCTAATTGTCTTCGTTCCTTATGGATTGCAGTGTTTACTTAGGGGAAAATAAGCACTGGAGATCTGAAGGACAAATTCATTTTACATATTTTTAGTTCATGACAACTGTAAATCTATATCTGCCCCCATAGAAGTCGATTTCATTGAACTAAGTGAGGATTACTTCTAAGTAGAAACTCTTCAAATTACTCTAGTAATCAACTTTATATAGCTGCAAGAGACTCTCTTTCAGTATTTGACTTGACAGATTTTATACTGTATAAACTTTATCTCTTAGCCAATAAAGACCCCCCCCCCAAATTGCTATAATTTTGTCATTACGCAAGTGCTACAGGAGCCCATAATTCATCAGTAAAATTTATGTATTGAAGTCAACTCCACGTTTTTAATTCTTGGAGGATTACTGTCAGACTGTGCAACATGATCTAAATAAGACAAAGAGCTGACTAATTATGAAGAGGTCTTTTGTATTCATGTCAAGTAACAAAACAGATCACTATGTTTTGTTATTAGGAAACAGTTGTTTTACTTTCTGTCATAAAATGAAAATAGAAATGTGGTCATTCTGTTAAATGGGAGAAAAATATACTTAGATGAGAAAGCATACAGTTTTTAAACCTCTTACCGTCAATTCCATTTTAAGTAGTTTGCTACTTTTATTGCACAGTGTGTACTTAGATACAGCAAAGAACAGGATTATTCTGCTGGTTTCAGACCGTTAACCAATTCCCAGTTTTCTTTCAGGTAGATGTTGGAGATATAGTTTTAATAAAAGGCAAAGAATATATACCTGCTGACATTGTGCTTCTCTCATCAAGGTAGAATTGTTCGTCAATGCTTCCAGAATAGAGTCTGTTTTCTCTCTCCAACTTTGATCCATAATTGCACCAAGGAAATAGAGAATAAACAGAAGTGTTTAGAACTGCTGAAATGTTGCATACATGAATTATTGCTCCTTCGAATAAATAAAGTGCTAGGCTTTCCCGCGCATCTGATTATATTTTCATTCATAGTTTGGAACTCAAAAGTTTTCCCCTCTAATTTTATTTAATTTATCACACAAATATACCCACTGAAAATAAAACGCTAGTTTGCAGCACAGTGTCGTCTTAATATCAAAGCATAACAAAATGTTATTGACAATTTCCTGAGAATATAGCGTTTAAAATGATTCTAAAAAGCCTTAAGTCCTGCTTTCAGAATTCAAAATACTAGATTTCATCCTTGTGAAATTTAATCTTGTTTATCTGTGTTTCCTTGGACAACTCAATATGTGAAATGTGTTGTTTTTTTTTCAAAATCTATTTGATTGGATCATGGTCTCCAAATATATATATTTATAGAGAGTATTTTGCTACTCTTTCCTGAAGATTTTTACAATATGCCATTTTTGTTTGAATAGGCTTTAAAGTGAAAGCTGACACCTCATACTCTTTATTTTGTTATTTTCTATGAGGAAATTGGTGCAGGTATGGCTCTCGTCTACGTCACGCCTTCCTGGTAGAAGTACTGAATTTTAATTTCTAGAAATACCAGAGTACCTCTTTGGGATGGTGGAACAGCCATGACTCCCAATATTTATTAATTCTGTTAAAGGAGTTCCTAACATCTGAAAAGGAAACCCAAGAGATTTTCCTCCATTCCTTTTTCAAATTGTTTTTATTATTTTGCTAAAGTTAAAATAATACATCATTATGCTCTTATTTCCTTTCTAATGCCATGGATTTGTATTACTGTAGGACAGTGGTTCTCAACCTGTGGGTCGGGACCCCATTTGGGGTCGATCGACCATTTCATGGGGGTCGCCATTTTTTTTTGTCCGCCATTTTTTTTGTCCGCCATTTTTTTACCCTTTTCCGGCGGGTGCCTTACCTCCCTTGGGCTCGGCCAGCTGGTGGTCGGCCTGCTCCGTCTCTGCCGCTTGCCAGCTACGCCTCGGCCGGTGCAGGGGGTGGAACTACACATGTGCGGCGCTCCCAGGCAGGGAAAATCCTCGACTTACGACCGGTTGGGTAGTCCTTAACTTACGACTGGTTTAGTCCTCGACTTACGACTGGTTTAGTCCTCGACTTACGACTGGTTTAGTCCTCGACTTATGACCGGTTTAGTCCTCGACGTACGACTGGTTGGGGTCACGGCATTAAAAAGGTTGAGAACCACTGCTGTAGGAGATGATCAGGCTGAGCCCGAGGGAGGGGTCAAACATGTCATCAGTCATGAGTCCCTGTGCGCCCACAAGAGATCTAAGCCCCTCCCACCTTGAATGCCTCTCTTATCCCCCACTCATCTCTCTTGATGCTAGTAGCTCAGATTATAGACTATAGAGAGTTTAAGCTTGCAATAAATCTTTATACTTATCTGAACTGCTTGACAATTAACCCTTCAATGTCTACCTTTTAGGGTTATTTTTGCTATCTCTGAAAACAGTTTAAATAACACATTTTTTCTGATCCAAATTAAATAGATTTTTGAGAAAAAAAAGATGTCAAGTGTTTCCTAACACGCTTTATATAACAATTTCAACTTTCTGTCTCTCTCTTTTTTTTTAAATCCATTTGGTTTCTGTTCTTTTTATTTATTCTGTTATAATTATTATTATTTCAAAACTGGTAAAGGTTGCAGTGGGGGAAATAGTGAAGGTGACCAATGGGGAGCATCTCCCAGCTGATCTCATCAGTCTCTCGACAAGGTTAGAATGAATCAGTTCCAGAATAAATGTGCTTCTGGGTCCTTCTACTAAACCGCAGCAGAAAAGGATTCTGCTGTGAACAGATTGCAGAATGTTTTACTATGCACAAACCTTCATTTAAATGGAAGTACAAGGGAATGTTTGACTTTGTCTAAGCTAATCTGCATGATGACAATATTAAAGCCTCATGTCCAATTAGACTCCCATGTACCTCAGTATACATTCCACGGAAATTAATTGGGCATACTTAAAAATCAGGTTTAGGATTACAATTAATACAAAGACAGTTGATCTACCTCCAGAATTAGTCTATAAAATAAACCAATGACTAAAATTAACTTGTTTCATTGAAGTTATTATGTAGATACCATCTAAAGTTTTAAACTCAACTCCCTTGAGGAAAATGAACTGTCTGGAAACATGAAGTAAAATCATACTATAGAGAACTTCATGTTTTCAGTAATTTTATACAACACTTTCCATATTAACAAATGATATATTTTGAGAATTATACAGGACCCACAGCACAGACCTAAATGTTGCATGCTTTATATCGCATGCATTTGGATTTGTTATTGGATGAACAGCCTGCCACTGCAGTAAAAGCAATATTTATATAGTAGTTTATATACTTGGATTGTATTTTGTTTTGACATCATTGATTTGATCATAGAGATGAATGTCGGTATATAGTAATTTCTGTAATGAAACATATTTTCCTGATTGTTGATGTTCTACGCATTTATTTTCAATATCATTCAGAAAATATTCACTCAAATGTAGGCCCAATTTGATATATAGGGCTTATTTCAAATTACATGTACATAATTTGGTAGCTTTCCGGGGCAATCCTATGCGTACGTGACTATTCAAAACTAAACTGGTTTGAATTGGGTAGACGTGCTTCCTAGATAGATGTGTAAAGGATTGCACAATATTTGTTAAATTGTATGAAATATATCCAGATTTAAATATGTTTCATATACTGAAAGTGAAATAACCTGCATGCTAATTTGGAGTCAATTACAGTTTCAGAAAAAACTGGCCTTTAAAAAGTAAATGTAAATTGAAGAAATTCCTGTTTGAATATGGACGTGCTTTGCAACTTTACCAAATTTTCAATATTTATTAAATATATTTATGACATCAACGCAAGGTCAACATTATATGTATTTTGGGAGATATGCTGGTATTTTCATACAGTGCATTTAATTACAATTATGTTGACTATGATTTTTGTCTTTTTTTTTTTTTTTTGTCTTCAGTTTCTGGAGTTTACTTCCTGTTTCCAGCAAAAAAAACCCACCCATTGGATAAAATAGATTTGCTTAATAACTGCCATATTCGCTTAACGACCACCGCAAAAGTCATAAAATCAGGCGTGGTCACATGTTGACTTGCTTTGTGATTGCAATGACTTATAATTCTGGGCTCAATTACAGTCATATGTCAAGGACTTCCTATATGTTGCATAATGGTTTATGTTACTTTATTAAAAACTAAAAAAGTTTATTTTATGTTATTTAAACCTGTGGATTGCAAGTTTAGTTTCTTGCCAAACTAGCTTGCTTTTTCTGCCTAGCACTTTGCAAGGAGATTTTAAGATCTGGAACCATTTAGTTTCTACCAGTGCATTAATGAAGACAATATGAATCATTTTCTTTACACATTTTAAGGGTCATTTTCTGAAAGTGTAAATTGCTAGTTAATATTGTTTTAACGATGATAACATAAACTAAAGAATGATGTTGTATTTCAGTGAAAATAGATTCTGGACTGCTTAATTTATAAAATGGATCTTCTCTTTTCTATAAGTGAGCCGCAAGCTATGTGCTACATTGAAACATCAAATTTAGATGGCGAAACTAATTTAAAAATACGACAGGTAAGAAGTTAAGTTTTCCCCCCCGCTCTCTGTTTTATGTATGTTGAGATGGAATGTCTGTATTGCTCCAAGGTAATTCACAGTGCATAATTCACAGTATGAAGCAGAATCTTAAAAGGGCAAAAAAAAAAATGCACTGAGAAAGAGGAACATTTCATTTAAGTCCTCAAGAGATGTAGGCAGTGATCCAAAGTGTATTGCATACCATTGGTGTTAGTCTGTTATTTACATAAAGAAGCGTCTGCATGTTAAAAAACCTGGCTTTACCTGTAAAATATGAATGATGTATATTCCTTCTATGCATGAGTTTTCAGAATGCTAAGTATAAAAATTAATAATGCTTCCATTTTATGTTTCCAGTCTTCTCAATATTTTCATTTTTATTAGGCTTTTGACTTTATACTCAATTTTGTGAAAAAATCTTACATGGAAAATTGGGCACTGCTGGTGAACAGGGAAGAAAAATGAGAGGACAGTATCATATATGTATATAAAGATGAACAGAATTTTTTAATGAAAATATATAATTAAAATATGAATATGTTATCTAATCAGCTCTGATAAATAGGGTTAGCATAAACATGGGTTGAAATGGGTGAGTGCAGCTTAGTGCAGAGATGAAACATTTGAAAACATTTTGCTTTTAGTTGACTTAAATTTGTCACCTGTGCATAAAATTAGGGCAAATATCAACAATTATTAGCAACTAGCAAGTTTAATCAGTCATACATTTTGTATTTGGCTTAGATGTGAGGCACAGTTTATTGCTCCAAACAATATGACATCCTGTTCTTAAATAAAAATGAATCAGTTTTCAGTGCCTTGCTAAATTATATGGAATTTAAATAAAAGAGCTTATAAAACTGAAGTTAACTGCAGGATGAGTTTGCTTATGTATAATATGATTTACCATTACTGGTGAATGCAACTAATTAATAGATGTAAACACCAATATATAAGACGTCATAAGCTTGTGTTACTTATTCTTAATTTTTCATGATTGCATTACCGAAAATTTTGTTCAAACAGGGCTTACCGCTGACCTCTGATATAAAGGACATTGACAGTTTGGTGAGACTTTCAGGCAAAATTGAATGTGAAAGTCCTAATAGACATCTCTATGACTTTGTTGGAAATATTAGACTAGACAGTCACGGGTATGTAAACTTTGGCGTACAATTTCTTTCATAATATTTCTAAACTGTATAAAAAATAGAATATTGATATTGGTGGAAAGAATATTTTCATTGCTGCATTTTAACAACAAAAAAAATTATATGTGTTGATTGTATTAATTTCAGTTGATTTTCACTGTTTAAAGTTCTGGTGATTTCACCCCCACGCACACAGACACAAACACCCATTTTATACAAAAATATTAATTCAACGTACTTATTCATCCTGCTATTTTAAAATAGGTTGGCCATTTTATTTCAGCATCATTGTTCAAACTTTAAAGCTTGGGGATAGAAAGGGAAGGTGGCAAAACAGATTTTACTCACGAAAATAACCAACCTTTGACCTCACAAGCATTTATAATTATGGTTTGGCTTTTACTCTTCACTTTACACAGACACGCATTCACCTCTGAGATCTATTTCTAACCATAACAATTTAAAATGAATGCCTCTCTTATCTGAGTCCTTAACACCACTACTCAAATTTCAACTGGTATTTTTCTCCAAATATCCTAAAGCACATCGCTTTTCATCCATTATGCCCATAGACATTTTCTATCTCATATCCGTGATCCACATAACTATTTTTTGAACTGAACTAGATTCTTAACATATTTTAATAGAATCATAGAATATTGAGTGGGACTCTTTAAGTTGTCTAGTGCAACATTAGAATCAAGTTCACGTGAAGTGTTAATACCACTTTACAATGCCTTGGTAAGGCCACACTTGGAATACTGCATCCAGTTTTGGTCACCACGATGTAAAAATGATGTTGAGACTCTAGAAAGAGTGCAGAGAAGAGCAACAAAGATGATCAGGGGACTGGAGGCTAAAGCATATAAGGAACGGTTGCTGGAATTGGGTATGTCTAGTTTAATGAAGAGAAGGACGATAGCAGTCTTCCAGTATCTCAGGGGTTGCCCCAAAGAAGAGGGAGTCAAGCTATTCTCCAAAGCACCAGAAGGCAGGACAAGAAGCAAGGGATGGAAACTAATCAAGGACAGAAGCAACCTAGAACGAAGGAGAAACTTCCTGACAGTTAGAACAATTAACCAGTGGAACAACCTGCCTCCAGAAGTTGTGAGTGCTCCAACACTGGAAGTCTTTAAGAAGAGACTGGACAGCCAATTGTGTGAAATGGTATAGGTTTGGACTAGATGACCTCCAAGGTACCTTCCATCATCATCGTTGTTGTTGTTATTATTATTATTATTATTATTATTATTATTATTATTATTATTATTATTATTATTACTGTTATTAACAGATGGTCTATCAGCCTTTGTTTGAAAGCTTTCCTAGGAAAAGAAGTCCAGCATGACTGTTCTAACCATACTGTTCTACTGCTTAAAAAGCCCTTAGAATCGAGAAATTCTTCCTAATACTCAAGCTGGATCTCCTGTCTTTTAATTTCAAATATAATTACATTAATTTGAAGGTAGTCGCGTTAACTTGAGGAAGTTTCAAACTTGCTTTTGCCGATTGCAATCCTTAATTCTGACCCTCTTTTTATGTCCCGTTTGTTTACTGGTTTCTTATTAATGCTCCACTGAAACTTTTCAACGTTTCAAGAGCACGGGTTCATTGCAGTTGTACGGCACTTCTCATTTCATGAGAGAAACGTCACGCTATTTTTTTCTCAGTCCTGTCAGTGAACGGCGTATCTTCTTCCCCAAAGGAGCAGATATGCAAAACAAAAAAACTAATTTGTGAAACAATTGGCACATCTAGTTAGAATGTTTGAAATATCAGACCAAAGGAAATATTTTGAAACTTTCGCTTATTTACGAAAACTCAAACCTGTTGCTTTCTTAATTTTCAAGCTAGAAGCATGATCATCTGGAATGACCTGCCCCCCGACCTACGTACAACTGCGGACCTGCGCCTCTTTCGCCGAGCCTTGAAAACCCATCTATTCCATGCGGCCGGCCTGACGTAGTTTTAATTGTGTTTTGTAGGGGTTTCTATAGGGGGTATTTTAGAGCAGGCTTTTTATTTAATATTTATTGTGATTTTTATTATCGCCTGTTCACCGCCCTGAGTCCCGTAAGGGAGATAGGGCGGTATATAAATTTAAATAATAAATAAATAAATAAATGATAGTCATTGATAAACAGAACTATCATGCAACCTGCAGAAAAATTGACAAGAGTGGATTATTGCAAGTATTTCTATAGCCCACTGTAGAAGCAATACTTAAAAACGTTTCTAAAGCCTCAAATGTTGCTTGCACAAACAGCAAAGAACTGAATCCAGAAACGAAGAAGTAGGGAATATATTCAGTTTAACAATGCATGCGAATCTACAGGAAAAATCCTCCGTTCGCTTTGAGACCTCTTTCTGTGCAGGCACAATGCACTTGGCAGTTACGCCACAAACAAAAAAAGCAGCACAATCGTGCACTTGTCAGCTCAAAAGCTCAACAATGTAACAATGCGTCTGTTGTTCACATGTACAACGCACGTTTTTGTGTTTGGCCGTTTGCTGGCAAGGCTCAATATACAAAAAGCATAATTTACTGGAAAATCTCTCAACGACCATAACAACGGGAATCTGTTATGATCCTGCACTGCACCCATTTTTGTAAGGGGCACTCTGTCCATGAAAGCACCACAGGAATTATCTATGGAGGGTCATGGACAGTGCACATTTTTGTGCTGGCCCACCAAAGAAAACACGAAGCACGTAGCAGATACATAATGCACAGCATTATATTACAATCCGTGAACTTAATTTTCATATAGAAGGATCTAATAGCAATAAACATAATCGGCCATGTACAAAAGGGTCTAGAGCAGGGGTAGGCAACCTTGGCTCTTTTATGACTGGTGGACTTCAACTCCCAGAATTCCTGAGCCAGCCATGCTGAGGGGAAAGGGAGAGGTTTCCAAGCTGAGCCATGCTGGCTCAGGAATTCTGGGAGCTGAAGTCCACCAGTCATAAAAGAGCCAACGTTGCCTACCCCTGGTCTAGAGACTCTGAGAAATGTAGTTAATGCCGTATTCTCTATTCCCTTTAACTAGTTCCACTCAATACTAACAGAGTTTAAAACCTTTGCCTGCTTGTAACTGGGCAATACAATATAAAAAGGATTTTTTTATGTATTACTTGCAGAAGATTGAAGGACTGTTTTGTGTTAGAAATGTTTGGCACATCCTGCTTTCCCGTTCAGTAGAAATGGCAGATAGAACCGAAAGCTTAATATTAAGAAATGAGGCGTGCAAAGTTCAGCTGATCAGACTTGGGTTCCAGGCCATCCAGAGTCAAGTTTTGGATTGCAGAAGACTTCCTTCCAATGAGCTCAGCAGCATTTTAACATCTGGATGCTCTCCGTTAACACGCAAAAGAAAACTGCTCATTGAAGGAAGAACCGGATGGAAACTAATCAAGGAGAGAAGCAACCTAGAACTAAGGAGAAACTTCTTGACAGTTAGAACAATTAACAACTAACTGTCAAACTTCTTGACAGTTAGAACAACCTGCCTCCAGAAGCGGTGAATGCTCCAACATTGGAAGTTTTTAAGAAGAGACTGGACAGCCATTTGTCTGAAATGGTATAGGGTTTCCTGCCTGAGCAGGGGGTTGGACTCAATGACCTCCAAGGTCCCTTCCAACTTTATTTATTTATTTATTTTATTATTATTATTATTATTATTATTATTATTATTATTATTATTATTATTATTATTATTATTATTACTACTACTATTATTATTATTATTATTATTATTAACCAAAGAGGAAACATCATCATATATCAAGACCTGTGGTACTTCCACTGCAAAATGGTTGATTTTATAAGCAGCACAAATGTAAAAGAAGAGGGAGGTCACGTACTTTAGTAGATTAAGCACTGACAGCAAATAAAGCTGAAAAGCTAAACTGAAACAAGCTTTTTCCAGTGCTGTTACTAATGATACAAGAGGCCCTATTTATTCCTATGTACTACCTCTTGTCTTTTTCACTCTTAAAAAAAAAATCCCTAATGAAGAATGAAAATTGTGGTGAGTCTTAATTGTGTGACCTGTATTACATCAGGATGTGACTCAATTTTGGACTCCGTTGCAATGATTGAAACTCCTTTAAGTTATATACATATTTCATAGGACTGTACAAATATTAGTACAAAATAGAAATTTGGATATTATTATTATTTTTTTTAGATTAGATAAACTCTATTGTCATTTTTTTCCTGTGGGCACAACGGCACACATTAAAAAAATGAAATTTAGTTGCTTGCTCTCAAAGTGTACACAACACACATTTAAAGCATACTATATACAACATATGTATAGACCCACACCCTTACGCATAAGTAACATATAAATATTAATCACTGTCCATCTTGAATGCATAACGGAAGGAGGAAGCTTTAGAGTACAGTGCAGAGAGAAACGTAACATACCTAATGGCAGAATTAAAATTTATGTTCTTATTAATTATGTTCTTCTTGTTCTCATTAAAAGGGCTTCAGAAAGTTGCATTTAATAAATGTGCCTTAGAAAAAAAGCAATCTGTTTCTATATTAATGTTTCCAAAGTAGTTATTTTATGATCGGTTCAATGTAACTTAATTTTTGCTATCTTCTTTTTTTAGGACTGTCCCACTGGGGCCTGACCAGATTCTCCTGCGTGGTGCTCAGCTGAGAAATACACAGTGGGTTCACGGGATCGTTGTTTATACAGGACATGATACAAAACTCATGCAGGTTTGTCTCCTAACTGAGAATAAACCTTATATACAAGGGTCTTTGGACATTCTGCTCTGTGTCTATGACATAATAGACAGGGCCAAAAGATATCTCATTGGATAATAAATTAAAAGCATGAATATACAGGTAGTTCTCAACAACAGTTCATTCAGTGATCCACTTAACAACTGTAGCAAGAAAGGTTGTAAAATGGGGCAAAATTCACTTAGCCGTCTCAGCAACAAAAAAATTTGTGGTCGTAAGTCAGTTGTGGTCGTAAGTCGAGGACTGCCTGCACAAAAGAACACTTAACACCATGGGCTTGCTCTACAGATAAAAAAAAAAACAGTTGTCCATCATTATTATTGGGGAAATATGTTGGTATCGTTTGACACATATCAAGGTTATATCCTTGGGTGTGTCAGTGCACTAAATAAACACATGACTCATAAATTAATAAAAGTATGCATTTATTTTACTGTCAGATTAAATCAACAGTAATTTATAGGACAACATGATACGTTAAAGACAATCAAGCTTCTTATCACATGCATTTCAATCATTTGTTAATCTTTAAAGTGCCACAACACTACAAAATCTAATGTAGCTATTTCTGGCATTTATTTCAACAGTAGTTCCTATTTTTTCTCATTGATACCTCCAATGGAATGTATCGCTCAAGTTAAAACTGCACCATGTTTTTCAAGCCTGCATAGAATAAGCTATATCAGTAATTGACGTGAATATTTAGGATCATTAATCAAGGCATGAAAATATCCTTAGAAATTAAAGAAAAACCAAAATAGCATACGAACGTCATAATTTACTTGTGGACCCTCTATCTCCTCCACAGAACTCAACGAGCCCACCTCTTAAACTGTCAAACGTGGAGAGGATCACAAATATACAAATTCTGTTCCTGTTCTGCATTCTTATTGCCATGTCTCTGATCTGTTCCATTGGGGCCGCTATATGGAATCAAAAACACGAAGGGAGAGACTGGTACATCAACCTCACCTGTAAGTGTATTAAAACAAGTGTATTTTTTCCTGCCATAATGATACCTGTCTTACTTTATGTCTACAAAGTAAAATAAATGCGTGACACACCTTTGTATTTATAACCGTGTAAAACAATATTATGGTTAATATTGACTAAAGGTTTTAAACGGATTTTTTATATAGTTGGTAACCTCAAGAATTGTGGGTATACACTTGCATATACATGGCATCGGACCTGGATATCTCCGAGACCGCCTTCTGCCGCAGGCTACCTCCCATCGGCTGGTACGCTCCCACAGAGTGGGTCTCCTTAGGGTGCCGTCAGCCAGACAGTGCCGGCTGGCGACCCCCAGGGGGAGGGCCTTCTT
>NW_015389543.1:60835-78801 GCF_001527695.2 Protobothrops mucrosquamatus
CCTTCCGCCGCGCCCTAAAGACATGGCTTTTCCAACAAGCGGGTTTGGCCTAGGGAATTTTAGTGGGGTTTTTAAGGGTAATTTTAAGGGTAATTTTAACGATTGGCCTTTACGAATATTTTCTTTTAATTTGGTTTTAATATGGATATTTATTGTAATGTTGTTTTATAAGGCTGTTAGCCGCCCTGAGTCCGGTGAGAAGAAGGGCGGGATACAAATTAAATTATAAATAAATAAATAAAATAAAATAACCGTATACAAATTCACTGGAAGACATATTTGTCCAGGTTCAGATTAGAAATTGTGTGAAACCCTGTACAATAATTGCATTTCATGCATTATTTCAGGGAGGCTAAACGACTTAAATAGCATCAGGACAATAGCACACGGTATGGTGGGTTTTTATACTTTTTTGTCTGCACTGTGATCTTAGCAGAGATCCAGTTTAGGTGCTATTTTCCAATTATTATTTTTTGACACCTCTATTCAGATTCCTTTCCAAGGCAAATAATCAGATTCAAGAGCAGGTTTCATAGGAACCATGACATTAGGAGAGCTTTATGCATAGTTCTTTTTTTAAAAAAAATAATAATAATTAAATAAATGTTTAGAATTATTGTACTTAATGTTATAAATCATTGCATGATTTCTCTTTGTTCTCCCTTTTTTAACAGATGGAGGAGCTAATAATTTTGGACTCAATTTCCTGACATTTATCATTCTCTTCAATAATCTAATTCCGATCAGCCTGTTAGTTACACTGGAAGTTGTTAAATTTATTCAGGCGTATTTTATAAATTGGGTAAATATAAAAATTATTGTGCTATTTGCAGACCTTTTAATCATTCATTTCAAGAACAGAATATACGTGACTTGATAATGATTTGGTAATACAAGCTTATTTGTTAAAATAATGCAGATTAAATTGAAGAATAAAATATCACAAAATATATGATCTCAGGCTTTAAATTGTATAGATTAAAGAAATCCTTTACAACTAAGCCTTTTAAGATATGAGCTTGGATAGACATGTTTACTCCTAATGCAGACTACAAAGATGGATAATGAATAGTCTAATGCACAATCTTGGTGGAAGTCTAACTCCTAGCCCTACACCTGGCTTTAATATCAGAATATCCTCAATATTCACACATTGAATAAAATTTTGATAAATATTTAGTTATACCAAGTTCTTGCTTATGTTTTGCTCAAAACAGATTGCAGCGGAGTGTGTACACAAATTAATACCCTTTTCAGCTTTTTTATTATTATTATTTTATTAGGATATTGACATGCATTATGAACTTACAGACACTGCTGCCATGGCACGTACATCCAATCTTAATGAAGAACTTGGCCAGGTATGGTTTTTTTTGGGGGGGGGGATTTCTGTTGTTTTATTAATATGTAATTTCTTAGTTTAAATTCACACAGTCATCTCCTTTAACTGCTGTTTATCTGATAAATGGATAAGTTGGTAGAATATAAATACTCTCTGTCCTGTGTTTAAATGGATGGTGTTTACATTTATCCCCCAAATGTAGATGCTGGCTCAGGAATTCTGGGAGTTGAAGTCGACAGATCATAAAGGGGCCATAGTTGCCCACCTCTGGCCTAGGGATTGGAACATGCCAAGGTCTAATGAGACTCATTCATATCAGTACTTTAATTCAACCACTGTTCTGAACAGCAGAGCATTTATAAAGAGTCCTACAGATTTGACAAGAAAAAAAATGAGCCTAGGGCAGTGGTGGCGAACCTATGGCACGGGTGCCAGAGGCGGCACTCAGAGCCCTCTCTGTGGGCACGTGCGCCGTCGCCCCAGTCCTAGGCCTTCAGCTGGGTTTTATAAAACCTTTTAGCTTTAGGCCTCCACCGCCATGTGCAAAAAAAAAAAAGGTTCAGTCAGTCAATTTCAACTTCTTGCGGGAAAAAAGATCTTGCAAAGTTGGAATTGATTGATTGAACTTTTTAGTCCCACCCAGTCTGCCGCTACCACTGCAGCCACGCCCACCCAATGGGCCACACCCACCCGGCACTCGATGATGCATAAGTGGGTTTTGGGTTGCAGTTTGGGCACTCAGTCTCTAAAAGGTTCGCCATCACTGGCCTAGGGTGCCATTTTTAGCAATGTCTCATCACAGGAACCATTATTGACAAGATATCATAAATATTCTAACTCAGTATGCAACACTTACAATTAAGTTTTCATCTTTGTATTTTTTTTTAAAACTTCAATAAAATATTATTAAAGAAACAAAAAGAAAAAGAGTTCCCAGAGATAAATCAGCGTTAGGGACACTTCCCCCAAAGAAGATGGCATTTTACTTTTAACAGCTGCCACTAGGTTTAAATCCTATCCATGTAGAGAGAAGATAAATCTTCAAATGATCGTTCTGGAGATCACAATATTCCTAACTTGTGGAGTTGGAAGGGGTGCCCAATTCTCAACTGACAGTTTACAGTTCCGTTGTCGAAAACAGAGGTCCCCAACCTTTTGGGCACCAGGGACCGGTTCCGTGGAGAGAGGTTTTTCCACGGATCGGAGAGTACGTGGTTTTATGTACTGCCTGCATCTCACGGATGGGGCTTTGCTTGTTTGTGCGGACCGGTTGCTGGCATGCCGCGGCCCGCTACCGGTCCATGGCCCGGGGGTTGGGGACCCCTGATCTAAAATCTACGCAATACTGGAAAGCTTTTTCTTTTGTATAATATTTTTTTTTTGCTAGCATTTTCAAAACATTGAATAATTTTAAGAAATCGCATTATGTTACTACCACGGTGCTGTCCTATTAATGTATACTTGATGAAGCCTGTTAATGCACATTTACCTTTTTTTTTTTTTAAGGTCAAATACATCTTTTCAGACAAAACAGGCACCTTGACGTGCAACGTTATGCAATTCAAGAAGTGCACTATAGCGGGAATATCTTACGGGTGAGTTCTTTTCTGACGTCATTGCTTGGCGCCCCTTTATTTTTAAAAAAAAAAATTATAGAGTTGGACATTTGCAATGTCCTTAAAATACTTTGGAGATCTCTTCAGGATCTTTTTAAGTTAAAAAAAAACAAAAACATCTCAAAGAGAATCAGAGCCTCTGATGCATGCCTAATTCAGTCCCTGTGTTTTACACTTAAGCCAGCTTCATCTTTTTACCCGTGGAGTTTGAACGATCAAACTGGACATTTTACACGGATGTTTTTTTAACTTTAACTTTAGCAACCTCTGTGGCGCTCTTTCCTGGATTGTCGTGGGTTGTCAGATTGTTAATTACTAAAAAAGTAAAAGATACTGAGGAGTAAAATACTAAAATCCTTCGGGATGTGGAAGTTAAAAGTCAGCGCAAATCATTTGCTCCATCCAGTTCCATCTATAAGAACCCGTTTGGATTTTCAAAACCTACGATAGCAATTGGAACTTAAAATTTCAGGGCTACAGGCTGTGAAACATGTGATCCTTCTCAGGGCTCCTGCTTCCTCTTCCCTTACAACACCACACCTGGCTGTGCCTTGTCCTCCTGTTTCAAACTTCCTCCATCCCCACCTCCCCTTTCTTTGCTGGCTGGGGGATTCTGGGAGTTGAAGTCCACAAGCCATAAAAATGGCCAAGATTGGACAAGACTGGTTCCAGAGCTTCTGGAGCTGAATGCTTGAGTTTATTTAAGGTAGGCCATGCACTCCAGGACCCTAATAAAGTAGGATTCCAAATAACATGGATCACTTTTTAGAACCTATAGTTTCAATTACATGAATGGATCACTAGATCAGTGGTGGCGAACCTATGGCACGTGTGCCAGAGGTGGCACGCGAAGCCCTCTCTGTGGGCACGCGCCATTGCCCCAGCATACGTGGTCTCTAAAAGTTCACCATCATTGGCCTAAGGCCAGCCAGCCTGGAGTCGCCATTGGGGAGCCCACCATCCCACCCGCCAGAGATCCCCTGGATCTCTCCCAACCCTGCCCGGCTCCCACAGGTGTCCCTCCCAATAAGCAACATCAAGGTGGCCACGCCCACCCCGGCCATGCCCACGCAATCTGCCATGACTACTGCAGCCACACCCATCCAGTGGCCACGCCCATCCAGTCTACCAAGCCCACTGTAGCTGCACCCGCCGAGTGGGCCACAACCCACCCGGCACCTGGCACCCGGTGGGTGTTGGGCTGCAGTTTGGGCACTCGGTCTCTAAAAGGTTTGCCATCACTGCACTAGATCATTTGCGATCCTTTTGCCTTAATTTATTTATTTATTTATTTATTTATTTATCACAACTTATATGCCGCCCTTCTCCCCATGGGACTCAGGGCGGCTCACAGCATGTTAAAACAATATAAAACATTTCCCTTCTAAAAGCCAATTAAAAACCAAATATTTGTCGCTGTGTCTTGATAAAATCCTTAAAATTGTCCCTATTTAAAATTTCCCTATTTAAAATTTAAAATTTCTCTCCGATGAGCTGTCCAAACGTCAAGCCTTTCTTAACTATTTTTCTATGTGGTTCTGCCTCCTTTACATTTCATACAGCCATTCTCCTGAATCAGATGATTTGGGCTGCACTTCGGATGAGTGGTAAGCACTAACTTTTGCTGCTGTTTCTTTTCTACTCACAATTAATATATAAACATATATATTTATTAACATAAATATTATTAACGTAGAAAGTAATCTTGAAACAGTATCTTCGGATAAACATTTCACCTGTTGAGAAGCGGGATTTGACTCATCAATTGCAAAGATGAGCAAAGATTGCTCATCCATTTTCCTTAGACTGAGTAAGCTTTACTTCACTCAAACATAAATAACCTGGTTTTTAAAATGTTCATATTAGAATTATTAGAGTACTACGGTACAGTCTTACAGCCTTATTGAAAATATCCATATCCGTTCATCAAAACTCAATCTCAATCTCAACATTATTTGTTATCAGAGGTTGACTTTTGATTTTTAATCCATGGGTGAAAGGTCTGGTTTTGATGTGATTTATATGGGTAAATTAACTATTGTTTCATTCATTTCATTCTGTATATTTATCATCATTTTGTGCTGAACCTAATTAAATATGTTTTACTACATAGTTAATCGAACTATAGGTGGAGGAAGGATAATTAAAATGTAAGATGCCTCCTTAAGTGCTAATTACAATCTTTTGTAACCATTACCTCAAAAAAAAAGATGTAAACAGAATCTACATGATTTATACTTAATAAAGCTGCATTGTTTCTCTATCGTAAATACATGTAACTGGTTTCATTTCTTTCACTTTTACTTTTAGGCAGAGTTCACAAGCAGGGGAAGAAAAAACATTTAGCGACTCGTCGTTACTGGAAAACCTGCAAAATAAACATGTACGATGCAGAAATACGGTGATGCGAAATAAATAATAACTTCAAAACTAACATAAAATAGGAGGAGGAAGAGGTATTATGTATGTTCACCGTCTTGAGTTACCGACAAAGTAATAAAGGCAGGATAAAAATCTAATGAAATAAAGACCTTGGAGGTCTTCTAATCCAGTGGTCCCCAACCTGCGGGCCGTGGCCCATTACTGGGCCGTGGCCTACTGGCCACTGGATCGCGGAACAGACTGGCCAGGGCGTGCATGTGTGTGCGCATAGTCACCCCCACTCATGCTAGCACCACTGCCGCAGCACGCAAGCACATAAAATGCTTTCTCCTCCCTTTCCCTCTGGTCCACCAATCAAGAAATCTAGTCCAACTCCCTACTCAAGCAGGAGATCCTATACCATTTCAGACAAGTGACTGTCCAGTCTCTTCTTAAAAACCTCCAGTGTTGGAGCACCTACAACTTCTGAAGGCAACTTCTGTTCCACTGGTTAATTGTTCTGACTGTCAGGAAGTTTCTCCTTAGCTCCAGGTTGCTTCTCTCCTTGATCAGTTTCCATCCATTGCTTCTTGTCCTGCCTTCAGGTGCTTTGGAGAATAGCTTGACTCCCTCTTCTTTGGGGCAGGCCCTGAGATACTGGAATAACTGCTATCATGTCCCCCCTCATCCTTCTCTTCATTAAACTAGACAATATCCTCAATTCCAGCAACCATTCTTTATATGTTTTAGCCTCCAGTCCCCTGATCATCTTTGTTGCTCTCCTCAGCACTCTTTCTAGAGCCTCAACATTTTATTATTATTATTATTATTTGTATCGCGGTGACCAAAACTGTGAAATAATTTCTGATTATCAGAAGAGTTAACAATATTTATTTCCTCTTAAGGGCTTAAAACACAGTGCAATTTTGATTTGCATAAAAATAGGTCTGTAATTGCACCGGTCACCGTTCTGACTCATAGCTTTTTTTTTTCTACTACTATCCCTTTTTTTTCACTAAGCCATATGCAAAGAAAAAGAAAATGCATATCTTTTCTTGGTCGCTTCCATTTCCCCTACCATTTTGTTTCTGCTAGGTGAATGGATGGTTTTGTTTTGTTTTTTTAAAAAAAAGAAGCAATGATTTTATTTGTGTGGTTGTTTCTGCACCTGTTTGTCTGTATGTACAGTTTTTAATTCTAGAATAAAGAACAATTCATTCTACTGTGTTCTGGTTTTCAGCCAACTGCACCTATAATTTGTGAGTTTTTGACAATGATGGCAATTTGTCATACAGCTGTCCCAGAAAGAGAGGATGACAGAATAGTGTATCAAGCAGCATCACCAGGTAAGATTTATGCAGCAGCTGTAATCCTTTTCAGCTACGTAAAGTTGAATTGTGTTAACATTCAGTTATGTACTCAAAGATATCTTCCCACCGAACAGAGGGATCCGAAACAGATTCAGTCACAGTTTTGTTCCATACAATATTAATCTTGTGAACTCTAAAGCTTCCTCTTTCCATTATGTATTCAAGATGGACAGTGATTAATATTTATGTGTTATTTATATGTAAAGGTGTAGGTTTATACATACGTTGTATATAGCATGTTTAAATGTGTGTTATGTATGTGTACACTTTGGAGAGCAAGCAACAAAACTTCATTTTTAATGTGTGCCAATGTGCCCACAGTAAAAAATGACAATAAAGGTTATCTTTCTGTCTGTCTGTCTGTCTATCTATCCATCCATCCATCCATCCATCCATCCATCCATCCATCCATCCATCCATCCATCCATCCATCCATCCATCCATCCATCCATCTATCTATCTATCTATCTATCTATCTATCTATCTATCTATCTATCTATCTTTGGAGTTCATTGTAAAGAGGATGCGTTTCTAACTGTAGGCTGAACATTATCATCAGAAGTCAATGTCTTTTGTTTCTTCCCCTCCCTTTCTTTACATCTTTTTTGTTTTCCTTCTCTCTGCTGTTGTCCCCTACTATTTACTTTTGTATTTTCACATTTGATGTTATAAATGAATAAAACTAATAAAAAAAAGAGAAGGATTATGGATTGCTTGGGCTTTTAAAGGACATTTTGGCTTGCCACACACCCAAGTCATGCCTATCTATAATAGGCTTTGTAGGATTTCCTCCTGCACTGTAATGTGAACAGAATGAATTAGTACCGGTTTAGTTCAACAATGTGCTAGGATATCAATTTTTAACAAAAGGCTGGATCTTTTTTTAGCTATACATTTTAACTGCACAAACGTAAAAGTATATAGGGACGTTGCGATGCTTCCAAACAGTTCTTGTACTGCTTATCAAAACCAATAATTCACTTGATATTTTTGAAAAGGAAAAAAAAATGGAAGAAGTGATAAACAATAAGCAAGAAAACTGAAACAGAAGTTCACGATCCTCTTTGATTCTCCCACCAAATTATGTAAAACCAGGAAAGGCTATTATATAGATAGAAGTCTTGTTTGGAAGCATTCTTAAATTATGAAATGTGCTTCTTTTTACTTTTGGAAAATGTGGCGGAAATTATATATGAATGAAATGAAATGATCTGTGAATAAAATGAAGATTAAAAAAAACCTAATTTCTGGTTGTCAAAACAGTAAACACATTGATTGTTTTTAGTTTTTTGTTCTTATCCATTTGTCAGTGAAATAATAATAATAATAGTGGATGGTTTATTACAGATGAAGGAGCATTAGTCAGAGCAGCTAAGCAACTACATTTTGTTTTTACGGGAAGAACACCAGACTCTGTCATTATAGAATCAGTAAGTAGATTAAATTAGTAAAACTGTAAAAGGTATTATTTTCTCAGTTAAAAAAAAAATTGAGAAATTAGAAATCCCTTTGAAATTTTAAATAATAAGGCATTGCTTTTTTTTCTTCCTCCAGCTGGGTCAGGAAGAAAGATATGAATTGCTAAATGTGTTAGAATTTACAAGGTAGGTCTTTTCGATGCCTTTTATTTTTATGTCTTTTGTTTTTCTCAGTCCCTTAAAAATGTTCACACGTTTTTCAATTCTTCCAGTTCTAGAAAAAGAATGTCCGTGATTGTGCGCACGCCATCGGGAAAATTAAGACTCTACTCCAAAGGAGCTGTGAGTTGTCGCTCCGTTATTTGTTTGTTTGTTTGTTTGTTTGTTTGTTTGTTTCAAATGTAAATTTCTGAAACGTGATTGTCAAAGATATTTTCTTGGGGAAGATTGTAAGGAATAAACATGACCGCTTATTTAGTCCTACCACTTTCTTCCATTCTTTTTAATTTTTTCCCCATAGCAATAAACACAGAAAAGTAGAACCAACATTTTGTAATGGCACAACTGTGCCCACAGCGTGAAGGGTGGGAGGTCTTCCTAGAAGCCATTGGGATCTACACCCACTAGTACTTTCTCTACAATCACCTATACTCCAAGGGGCACCTCACTTTGCTATGCTGTCTTCTAACCCCAGTGTGTACATCAAAACCCATAATAGCCTTGTCTCCTGGCCCCTTAGATCAGGGGTCCCCAACCCCCAGGCTGTGGACCGGTACCGGGCCGCGGCATGCCAGCAACTGGGCCGCACAAACAAGCAAAGCCCCATCCGCGGGATGCAGGCAGTACACAAAACCACGCCCCCTCCGGTCCGCGGAAAAACCTCTCTCCACGGAACCGGTCCCTGGTGCCCAAAAGGTTGGGGACCTTTGCCTTAGATCAGTGGTTCTCAACCTGTGGGTCGGGACCTCATTTGGGGTCGATCGACCATTTCATGGGGGTCGCCAACAAGGCTGTCCGCCATTTTTTTTGTCCGCCATTTTTTTCCCCTTTTCCGGCGGGTGCCTTACCTCCCTTGGGCTGGGCCAGCTGGTGGTCGGCCTGCTCCGTCTCTGCCGCTTGCCAGCTACGCCTCGGCCGGCGCAGGGGGCGGAACCACGCATGCGCGACGCTCCCGGGCAGGGAAAGTCCTTGAATTACGACCGGTTGGGTAGTCCTCGACTTACAACCGGTTTAGTCCTGGACTTATGACCGGTTTAGTCCTCGACTTACGACCGGTTGGGGTCGCGGCATTAAAAAGGTTGAGAACCACTGCCTTAGATGGACTCACAATAGATCTAATAATTGTCAGTTGGACCCCAGACTTGAAGAGATCCAATTGCTTTTTTTTTTTTCCCCTTCAGTTGCTGTCTTATTTCTGGGTTTCTATAATTGTCTTCACCAATTTTTGTGCCATTTTTATCCTATGGCTCTTAACATTTCCCCAAATTATCTTTTCTACTCCCATTGTCCTGCCTGTTTCCATGTCCTGTTATTACGTTAATGTCCTATTTATTTATTTTTTTCAGCCTCTATTCTTAGAACCATCTTATTATGATTTCTGTTTTGTGTTTCTCGGCACCTGCGTGCTTCCTATTTATTCTCGTCCTCTCCCCGGCGTCCGTCTCGTGGCTCCCTTCCTCTTCTGTTCTCACGTTGCTAAAAAGAGGGAACTCTTCTGCCCCTTGTTTGCTTCTTTTTAAGCTGAGGAAGGTGTGTGGTTGTGGGGTGGGGTGGTTTTTTTTTCAGTTTTAAAGGGGGTAAATGCCTTCTTTCTGATGGAGAGAGGGGACCAACTCTTCAAAGTCTGGTTTTAACCTACCGTGACTTCAGTTTCACACCTGCCTGCCTTGTTTGTTTGCTTAACACAAGGTGTCCAACCTTGGCAACTTTTAAGACTTGTGGACTTCAACTCCCAGAATTCCCCAGCCAGCCATGCTGGCTGGCTGGGGAATTCTGGGAGTTGAAGTCCACAAGTCTTAAAAGTTGCCAAGGTTGGACAACCCTGGTTTAACACATCCTTAGATCCCAGTTCTTGGGCAAAGGGCTGAGGAATCCCCCATAGTTGAGGGGAAGATACTTAACCCCCAGAAAAATTCAGCTTTTTTCTTATTTTCTCTGGGCTCCTTTTTTGGGGGGGGGGGGATAAGACGGATAAGATGCTTGCGTACCTAACTGCGTCTTCTCCACATACAGACCCCTACACTTGAAACACAACTGCCTTGTGGGTGTGTTTGTACACAAATCTAGCAATGTGGGGAAACAGGTAGTGAGAACAAGCACTGGCCATCATCCCTGGTACTTTTTTTATTTATTTTTTTTATTTTTTTTGCTTTCTTGCATAAACAAAATCAAATTTTACTCAACGAGATGAAATAGAAAAAAAGACGTAAAAGCCTTATTGACTTTTAAATATCAACGCACAAATACTCAAAAGTTAAGAAAAATGTATAAATTCCAGAGGTGTGCAACTCCAGGGAAAGCAACAACTGGTAAATTGGTTTAAAACAAAAGAAAAGAAAAGAAAAAACTACACGCAACTTAACACTAATGGAAAATGGAATGTAATACTCCACACAGACCACCAGATGGTGCTGCTCCATTAGAGGATGCTCGTTCGAATACCAGCATTCAACTGGGATTTTATACAGCTCCAGTTTTCTGAAACAAAAATGCTGATTTTAAGCATAAAGCTTCAATTCACAGTCCAAAATACGTCATTCAGACTTCTGGCAACTAAAATTTGATTTTTGATGTGTGCCATTGTGCCCACAGTATGAAAATGACAATAAAGATTAGCTTATCTTATCTTATCTAATTAATACAGAACCGAAAAGTTGGGAGGCAATTTTATATATTTATTTGATGTAAACTTTACACTGCTGCATTCGGGTAAACAACTCTTAAACATAATAACGATTTAACTAACACACACACATTTGTACATTCAGTTCATAGTTCACAATCCAGTAAAAATTGTAAAGGGTATGGTACGGTATGGTTTTCAATCAATCTCTGCATTAATATAAGAATGCAGAGGGTTGGGGTTTTTTGCTACATAGTGGTGATTTTTAAAAAAAAAATAATAATAAACCTGTTTCCTTATGCTGAATTTCCTATGGAAAATGGGATATGCATTTTAATTAAATAATTAAATGCAATACTACACCTTAAACAGAGTTTTTGCTATCGAGTTTGTTTTGCTTTTACATCTTTTTTTTAACGCTCAGCAAAATAGATTTTTGTTCAACATGTTAATTATTACTACAGGACACAGTAATTTATGATCGTCTGGCTGAGAATTCAAGATACAAAGAAATTACCTTGAAACATTTAGAGCTATTTGCTACTGAAGGTGAGTAATAGTGTTTCTATTTAATTATAAGAGCAGATTGTAATAAATAATTGAGTAATAATAATAATATAAATGAATGACGGTTGACAAGTACTTTAAAACATTACTTTCCTTTTTTTTTCAGCTAGTACAGTGCAGATTAGATGTTTTATTTCTTTTTTGAACCCCCAATAAACACTGCCTATGGCTTATTTTTCTCTGTATTCAATTAACTCTCATTTGTCAACAAGCGATTGAAAAGTGCGGGACACTGTAACTGTCATAAATACGAGTCAGTTTGCCAAGGGTCTAAATATTGATCACATGACCCTGGGGATGCTGCAAAGGCCGTGAAAAACGGTCGTAAGTCACATGTCATGGTTCCGACAGATGAAACTCTTCAAAGAACTTCAAAGAGGCATTGTTTACCTTAAAGAATCTTTATTCGAAAAGCACAGCATCGGCATGTACATAGCCAAAGCCAAAATCTAAATTCCCCTCCCCTAAGCACATAGTATCAAAGCACAATTCCCTCCTCCAATTAACAGTCATAAATCACATTCTCCAATTAGTTTGAAATGCAGGCTTTCCCTCCATTTCTCCAGCCCGCCAATTCTTATCATCTCTTATTTCAAAAACCTTGGTTCTCACACTAGTTACAATATTGTTATGTCTAGCTAAACTCCCATGGACATTCCTCCTCCTCCTCCCCCCCCCCCAGTATCATCTAATTCTAACTCTAATTCTAAGAGTAAAACATAAGAAGGAAAATGGCTGCATCTCCATATGTTGTCAAAGGAAGAACATCCAAGGTTAGCAGCGTTGACATCACGTTTTTCAGCGCCCTTGCAACTAAACGGACTCAAGCCATCACTACATGAACTGTTTTAAGCTGAGGACTTCCTGTATGGCAGCTCTTGTGGCTGGTTTAAAGACTCAGAAAATTCAGACTGAATTTCTGTTTCAGAATTCTAAGTCTTGATTGCAAACTTTGTGGGGGGGGAAAAGAACTTTTTTTTTTGTCTATAATCTGCTTGAATCCAAAGTTCCAAACTTACAGAGAAGTAATAGTTATGGACCATGATTATGGCTATTTCTGCAGGTTTGAGAACCCTCTGTTTTGCTGTGGCTGAGATTACAGAAAGCGATTATCAGGAATGGCTGAGTGTGTATCAAAGAGCGGCAACTTCCATTCAAAACAGAGCCCTGAAACTTGAAGAGAGTTACGAACTAATTGAAAAAGTAGGTGGTCTGTGTCGCTTAAACTTTATGCAGTGAGTTTTATTGAGATTCGTGTTAATGACACGTAGATTTTATTATAAACTAGCTGTACCCAGCCACGCGTTGCTGTGGCTCAGTCTGGTAAAAGTGTGTGTTGCTTTTACATCCAACAGATGGCGCTGTTTTTTTTAAAAAACCCATGTTTTTACCTGTCACAGGTGTGACATCTATATAATATAGGTATATAAAAACACGCGCGTATTCGAATGCAACGTTGTGTCAAAATTTCAAAGCAATCGGTGAAGAACGTTCGGAGATTTAAGATTTTGAACAAACGAACATTTACATTTTTATTTATATAGATAGACTAGCTGTACCCAGCCACGCGTTGCTGTGGCTCAGTCTGGTAAAAGCATGTGTTGCTTTTACATCCAACAGATGGCGCTGTTTTTCAAAAAAAAGCATGTTTTTACCTGTCACAGGTGTGACATCTATATAATATAGGTATATAAAAACACACGCGTATTCGAATGCAACGTTGTGTCAAAATTTCAAAGCAATCGGTGAAGAACTTTCGGAGATTTAAGATTTTGAACAAACGAACATTTACATTTTTATTTAGATAGATAGAGTAACGTAGCCTAGAACCGATTGGATTTTTTTTTTTTAAGGGGGGGGGCGTTTAACCTCATATTTTCAGACTTGTCGATCGAAAGGCCTCTAATAGCTTAAAAGTAATTGACAAGAAGCTTCCAGATAGGATTAAAAAAGGAAGTTTGAGGATTTAAATTGTCGTTTAAAAGGCACCAAGCATAGCTGCAAGCAAGATGATTGTCTCTCGTTGCTCAAAATCCAGCAGGGAACACAGTCTTGCGTCATTGTCACAAGGAGCAATGGTTTGGAGCTCATTTCAGGGTTTTTTTTCTTACAAGAATTTTTTTTTCCCTTGAAAGACAAAGACTTTGTTTAGAAGGCAAACATAGAATAGCCACCTCACTATAATACTAGGAATCTTCTGTTTGTAAGTGCCTTAGTGTAAGCTGTGTTTGCTGTAGTACCAGGTCCTAAATCTAAATTATATTTCTTTTCTTTTTTTTATAAAGTTTTATTAATTATTATTTTTTAAATAGAATTCAATAGTAATCATTCAACAAAACATGTTGTCTGAGTATCTTATTCACTAATACAAATTAAATTCCTAATCCCTAAATCTTTTCTCTAACCGTTGATAAAATAGGTCCCAAGTTTGAAAATGTTCTGTTTCTTCTTTTTCTTTCAACCTTAAAGTAAGTCTGTCCATTTCCGAATAGTCTAGTATTTTTTTTTAATTATTTCTTCTTCTGGTGGTGTTTCTTCGTTCTTCCAGTATTGTGCAAATATAATTCTTGCCGCTGTTATCACACGTAGAATCAAAGATGTACTTTGCTTATCAAGTTTTTCTGGCATTATACTTAGTAAAAAAAAATTCAGGTGTGTAGTCTATGTGTTTCTCTAACATTTTTTCTAACCAAGTGTGAATTTTTGTCCAATATTTCCTTGCTTTAACACATGCCCACCACATGTGATAATAAGTACCTGGTTTGTGCTTACATTTCCAACATTTCTCTGACGTATTTTTAAACATTTTTGCTAATCTTGTTGGTGGCAAGAGCCCATCTGTAGAACATTTTGCATAGGTTTTCTTTATATTATTATAAATATAAATATAAATATAAACCATTTATCGTGGTTTTTATTATCGCCTGTTCACCGCCCTGAGTACCGTAAGGGAGATAGGGCGGTATATAAATTCAATAAATAAATAATAATAATTATTATATTTCTTACTTGCTTTGAGAAAAGGAAGTTAATTCTCTCATGCCTTCTTTCTGAAGAATCTCCAGTTACTTGGCGCGACAGCCATAGAAGATCGCCTACAGGATCAAGTGCCTGAAACCATCGAAACGCTAATGAAAGCAGATATCAGAATTTGGATTCTAACTGGAGACAAGCAAGAGACAGCTATTAACATTGGTAATATGTCAATCAAGTTGGTAAACTTAAACGTATGCATGTATTTAATTGAGAGAAAGATGCCTGTTTCCTTTGGGAATTATTCAGAATATCCTTATATTTTTCTGATGACGAGAGGAGAGGAAGAGTTGACTATATGAAATCAATTTGGGGTTAGTGAAAAAAATTGGTTATGTCCTGATATTCACATAACTCCAGGAATCACAGAATGGAACATAGCATAGCAACATGGCAAGAGCTAATAACTAATAATTAAGACAAATCAATCATTAAATATATCCACTGGCTGTATTATATATCAGTAGTGGATATCATTTCTGAATATTATGATTACATTTATAAACGTGTGTGTGTGTATATAATAATAATAATGCCCAGATATACGCCATACATTAAAAGAAGACGAAATGATCTCTTTTCGTTTACTGTTTTTACCTATGCTTTAAGAAATGTAAAAGTGTTGAGATGGTTTATATGGGAAAAAAGGATTTAAACCTTTAAACATAATTAACTGTTGAGAAAATCTTAACCAGCAAGAATACTTTGAACTTTACAGGAGAAACAAATCTAAATAAGGACTGTAACAGGATATAAGATGAGGCAACCGGAATGATTAGATAGAAAAGAAATATTATATTGACGTGAGCATTATTTCTAGGAATATTGGGGGGGAAAATCATATATGTAACTGTTATTTATCAAAATAATAAGAACTGTATTATTTCAAAGCTTGCAAAGAAATCATTTTGGGGAAAAGGGGAAATCAACTAAATGTACTCTGTGGATTATGGATTATAGAAACCAGCTGTTAATGATTTTTCTTTACAAATGTAAACCCAGCAAACACACTGTTTACCAACTATTAAGTGATTTATATTTTAAAAAATCAGTAAAATATATGATTTAAAAATAAATAAAGAAGACGAAGTGAACAATGACAGCTTCTATCATTACCAATGATCACTTCCTTAGAAAAGTTTTTGCAAGTTTCTGGCTTTTGCCTGTAATACCATGATAGCAATCTGGCATATTTCTGTTCAACCACTCAAGGTCAAATGGATGTCACATAAAAGAATATTGGCGTTTTCGTTGGCGTGAGAAATTTTGCAAATCCTTTAGAATGATCCCTAATCCTGTGACCGACGAATGCGATTTGAATTTCGTCTGACTCTAATTAATATAGAAAGAGATTATGGTTAAACAACACACAAAACAGTGCGTTGAAAAGAATTCTTTACACAACTTTATTTATTTATGGTCCCAGAACCGGTAAATTACTCTTGACTCTTTATCTTATTGACTTCAGCTTCTGACTCAACTTTCCCTCTTAAAAGAGATTATAGTTTAGCCATATAGTTTGTTTTTTTTCACATGAAGATGGTGAATATTGGATGAATGTGTTCTATAAAAGCAAAACACAATGTTATTTTGTGTGTTCTTTGTTTACATGAAGCCAAAGAGAATATCAACGTTCTAGTATTCTCTTTAAATATATATTCCCTCA
Source organism: Protobothrops mucrosquamatus (assembly GCF_001527695.2). Taxonomy (NCBI): domain Eukaryota; kingdom Metazoa; phylum Chordata; class Lepidosauria; order Squamata; family Viperidae; genus Protobothrops; species Protobothrops mucrosquamatus. The sequence continues at coordinate 77,051 of NW_015389543.1, forward strand.
AGTGGCCTTGAATTTTCCCACCAAACCTCTATACGGTAATTTAATGCCAGTTACTTTATCCAGGCCACAGTATTCTTGCATTTTAGCGTCTCAGTGTCGGGAGTCATGTTTATATCTTTTATGTATTTGTAATTACAACTTTTAAAAATCCTAAAAATCCAACAGCGTACTTTTTTTCCCCCCCTAATAGGACATTCGTGTAAACTCTTGAAAAAGAACATGGGGCTAATTGTCATAAATGAAGGCTCCCTTGATGTAAGTATAGCCTAACATTTGAATTACAGTCTACGTACTGGGTATAAACTAGCTTAAAAAATAAATGCGGATTAATGGTTTATTTTAGCTGTGGTTTGTTCTCCAAGCTTGTTTCAATATAATCCCTGTACGTTTCGTTACCAGCTTAGGTAACCTCATCTGCAGGATGTCCTTGCCCTCTTCTCCTTAGCTTCTAAAATGTCTTGTGTGCCAGTGTGGTCGTGCGATTGGTTGTTCATTTGGAGGTATATTTGAATTCTGAGCAGCTGATTGGTTCTCCTGTGGATTGGCAGTTCAAATGGTCTGATATCTCACATACTCATATGCTGGATCTGGATCAATATGCTTGTTAATTGCTCCTTTGGTGGAATACCAGGCCTCAATAAATTCACGTGTGTGGTGGGTGTTGGTGTGCCATCATCATCATCATCATCATCATCATCATCATCATAAAGTTGGATGATGATGATGATGATGATAAAGTTGGAAGGGACCTTGGAGGTCATCTAGTCCAACCCCCTGCTCAGGCAGGAAACCCTACACCATTTCAGACCAATGGCTGTCCAGTCTCTTCTTAAAAACTTCCAGTGTTGGCGCATTCACCGCTTCTGGAGGCAGGTGGTTCCACTGGTTAATTGTTCTAACTGTCAGGAAGTTTCTCCTTAGTTCCAGGTTGCTTCTCTCCTTGGTTAGTTTCCACCCGTTGCTTCTTTCCTGCCTTCGGGCGCTTTGGAGAATAGCTTGACTCCCTCTTCTTTGGGGCAACCCCTGAGATATTGGAAAACTGTCATCGTGTCTCCCCTTGTCCTTCTCTTCATTAACCTAGACAGACCCAATTCCAGCAACCGTTCTTTGTGTATATTTTAGCCTCCAGTCCCCTGATCATCTTTGTTGCTCTTCTCTGCACTCTTTCCAGAGTCTCAGCATCTTTTTTACATCGTGGGGACCAAAACTGGACGCCGTATTCCAAGTGTGGCCTTACCAATCGAATTGGTGTTGTTTATCACCAATGTGGTTTATGATCAGGGATTTTTGGTCATGCCGTTTAACTGCTAGTCGATGTTCCTATTTTACAGGCAACAAGAGAGACCTTAAGCCATCACTGCAGCACTCTGGGCGATGCTTTGAGGAAGGAAAACGATTTTGCACTCATCATTGATGGAAAAACCTTAAAATACGCTTTGACATTTGGCGTAAGGCAGTATTTCTTGGATTTGGCCCTGTCCTGCAAAGCTGTCATTTGTTGCAGGTAAACCTTTCTTTTACTTTGCTCCTATAATTTTTAGGTAGCTACTGCCTCATATTTGAATTAATACAGTTCTTACTATATCGATTAAATAAAAATAACTTTCTTACATTTACATCAATTAAGTTTTGTTTCACATCCAGCAATTTCTCCCATGCAATTTCATACCCTTTCTGTGATAACACTGGTATTGATTGCCTGAGGGCGATTAAAGTTTATTATCGTTAGCCATAGTAGCCCCATTTTAACG
>NW_015389543.1:82421-112388 GCF_001527695.2 Protobothrops mucrosquamatus
TCCCTGAAAGCTTTCACTAGGAAATAAAAGGTACCCTACATTGCCCACAGAATTTCTCTTCTTCGCTTTGGATTTTACATTCTGGTTGTTGTTTTTTTCCAACTAAAATAAATCAGTGGGTGACAATCTTAGTTTTAATTCAGCAACGGGACATCGGTAGCTTAGTAACTATTACGGTCTCATCTTAGAATTCTAACTTTTTATAGCGCATTTCGCTTCTGACAAGCAAGACTTTGAAACGCCCTGAAAGTATTTCGAACGTATCGAAGAGACCTGCCAATCACTTAACCTACATTCAACTTTTGCAGCTCTTGCAGTGGTTTAATAGTTTGTGTCAACACCAAATGAATAAATGAATGGGCAGAATATGCATGTCTGTAGCAAGGACAACTGCCTGTCCTGGACCTCATTTCATTGTTCAAGCGTGAGAGCAGGCAACTGACCCAGGATCTTATACTCCCAGTTACAATGCTGAAACCTAGGAAAATCTGTGTGGCTATTTATTTCTGCCCCAACCCTCTCTCTTCTTTTTTTTTGTCCTCTTGGAATTTGGAAAACATCTTGACCGATACATTTAACTTAAATAAGTGGTGTCCAGTGACACTTTATATTTCCATTAAATTGCATTAAATTCTACTACGAACAATGCTAGATTTAAAAAAAAAAAAGAATTAATTACCTGAAGTGCTGAACATAATTGCTTATATTTCAGGATTCGTGTACGCATAGCCTGCATTTAGAGTTTTGCTTAAATGTTTTATATCTTGTTAATAAGTATGTTTATATGGACTGTGAATTCTTTTGTTAAGTACCTGATAAAAGTTAAATCAGTAGACGTGTTGTTTTTTTAGTGTACTGCTGGTGTGGCTAAACATTAGCAGCCATAATCTGTAATCCTTGCAGCTGGGACAGGTTTGTGTGCATTTGATTAAAGTAAAATCAATGCTTCCCAATATCTATTAAATTATGGCAGTTTTCCTTATGTTAATTACTACGTGAGAGATTGCTTTCAGGCGCTCCTCTCCTTTTCTCTAATTATTAGATATCAGTTAATGATCTATTTAGAATTCAGTTGTTGAAAGCAAAGCCTATAATTTCTATTTCACACGTTAGCTGGGTATTATTTTTGTTGTGTCTACAGAATCCCTGTTCCTCTTTAAAAAAAAAAATCCAGAAAAAAAGAGCCTTGTTAAAACATTGCTTTATGCACTGTAACGTGGCATAGTTATCAAAACATTAATCATAGGAGGTTAATTTAATTTACGTATAATTTTGCAAACATTCAGATGGTTGATGAGTATTTTGCACAGTCAATTGTGAACCTTCAGATACGAAAAACTTTTGAACAGTCTTGCTGAGAAAGGCATTAAATTCAAATATTATTTTGGGATATATATATGTATATTTTTATTCGTAGGTAATTAGAATTAATCTGTTGATTTAACATCTATAAGGATGGGAATAATTTTTTAAGAAAAAAGGAATCATGTGCTCAGTTACCTATAAAAGTTAAATAGATAATCATTGTCTTCATTGTTATCTTTTTTTCTATGACGAAAAGTTTATGTTGTTGCTGTTGTGAACACACTTGGTTAGCAAATATTAGTGATTCCAGTCCTTCAGATTGGAAGTACAGTTGGGAAAAATGTTCCTTATGAATGATTTAATCAAGAAGGTATATTTCAAATTCAGATGGAATCAAGCACAGAGATAATGTGGAACCAAAATAATCTATGTAAAACATTGTGTCAGAGACAGATATCATGAAGGATTTGACCTTAATCAGAATTGATTTAAAGCCATTTTTTTTTAATTATAGGATGGAGATTCTTCACAGGTTTATTATCTCGTCTGCCATTAAAATTTCTCCCATTTTTTAAAACATTATTGATTCAAGAAAAGATGCCTTTGAATCCATTAAAACTGATTTGATGTTTAAACTCTGTCCTTCAGATATGGTTTGCATTTGTCAACGGATTTTCTGGACAGATCCTGTTTGAAAGATGGTGCATAGGGCTTTATAATGTGGTAAGTTTTTACAATTCATTTCTTTGACAATGCTAACGGTTAAAATACGTTGAACGTTCATTACAAATTTTTGTCGCTGTATTTGGTTTTGCGCATTAGATGTTTACGGCTCTGCCCCCCTTGACGCTCGGAATATTTGAGAGATCCTGTCAGAAAGAAAATATGCTAAAATATCCTGAATTATACAAGACTTCCCAAAACGCCCTGGATTTCAATTCAAAGGTAGTTGGAAATCACTTGTAATTATTTCACCTACACCTGTCTGAGTCTATTTTGCAGCAATGTGATTAACATCATTTAAATACAAGTTTGATGATGATGATGATGATGGTCCCCTATATCTCAGTAAGCTCCAGTAACGATAAAATCCAATCCTGTTTTTTGAGCTAGCTAGTTTATCCAGAGAAAAGCTGTTCATGAATATGCATAAATTTTTCAGAGGAGGATTTAATGCGATTTAATTTTCAGAGGAGGATTTAATGAGGACCTCCAGCAAACAAATCAATCATTCATGTGTATGGAAGTGGGGTTTTTTTTGTTTTTTTTTGCTTGTTTGTTGAGACTTTTGGGGGTTCACGCGAACCGTGAATTTTTCATATTACGAGTAAATAAATAATAAATAATTTTCAAATTATTTATCCTGGTCCTTTAAAAAAACTTTTTAAAAAGCAGCATGGATAATAGATACACAATTTCCAAGGAGTGATGTACTAGTTAGAGTTTTCAGGGTAATTATAATCTGAAATCTGAACCCGAGAGTGTATATTTTGCCAGTTAAATTATGTAGCCCAGTTAGTATATTTTTTTGTATCATACATAACACACACATTTTGCCAATTAAATTATGTAGCCCAGTTAGTATAATTTTTTTGTATCATAACACACACAACCAAGTGAAATCTCGACTGCAGGTTCTTAGCTGGTGGTGGACCTTCGTTTCCATTGTTGTTATATTGTTTTTCTGTATATAGTTCTCTTCATTAGGTATAAGTAAACAACACAAATACATGTAAAACACTTAAATATGGACTAATGTTGGTGATTTTATTAACACCGAATTAATTGACACCAAATTAATTAAGAGAATAATTATACAGGTCATGTTTTAAACTAATGTGGCTGATGTTTTATTTGCTTCTATTTCAATACCTCTTATTTATAGCACTTTGAAACTTTAAATAGCTCAAATGTCCTGAGTTTCTTAAATGCTTCTTACATTTTTTTTTTTACATTCCTTTTTTTATTAAATACAAAATACAGTATAAATAATTGTGTAGACCAGATAGATCCAAACAAAATTCAGCAATTTACTCTGATAGGCTTCCTGCCACAATTTTTGCATCGTCTTTCATTAATACATGTAATTATTTTTGAAAAAGTTCAGTGAATGCAAGTGAAGTTATGATATTTGTGCAGTGTCCTTTTTTAGTTTTGTTTTGCACAATTGTGAATGTGGTCAAATTCCATGAATTTGTAGATGTTTTCATTATATTTTATAGTTTAGAAACTGATCTGGCCTGTACCTTATATTGTTTTTCATTTTAAATAGGTTTTACAATTTCAAATGGTCTGTAAAGAGAGATGTTTTTGGTTCGATGTGTGGAAGTTTTAGAATTTTTATTGCCCTAAATTATAATGCACAGGTTCATTGCGATCAAAAAGGTCAAAGTTCAGGGGCCATGAAGAGAGGTTAAAGGATTAACATGGGACAATAAGTATTCACCATAAAAATGAAAAAGCCATCCTAATTTTCTCAGCTTTTTCTCAAACAATATTCTTTTGTCAATGACACAGCAAGGAGAGGTTAATGAGTAACACCAAAGTTCAAATATGCAAAGTATTGTGGCATAAATTGGATCATACAACCTTAGCCAGTTAGATGATATTACAAAGATGTTACAAGCAGGGTAGAAAATTTTTTGAGGCAGAGAACATAATTCTGTTCTTTGAACAATTTCAAGCGACTAATAGCACAATAAAGATTGTGACTTGTGAAAAGCATGTTACACGGTACGACAAAACAACTTTCCTTTGACAGAAATGGCAAAATGTTTTTTTTTCTTACTTACTCTTGAAATGACCCTGTCCATACATAAATACAGAAAAACACATAGACTTCTTGTACTTTTTTGATACAATTTTTTGATACAATTGTATTATAATTTGTAACATGTATTATATTTGTAACATGTTAATCATGGAAATGGTATAAACCAAAAACACTTCCTGTGCACAATTAATTGGCTTAATATGGATACTTGTAATTAGCAACTATTGTTTTTCATTTGTTTTTGGCTTTACTATAAAAGACATTTATTTACAAATACATCCACGCACACACATATATTTGTAGGAAAGGCATACCACAACACTGATCTCCAGGACAAAAAGTTTTATTAAAATACTTTTAAAATACATGTGTGTGTGTGCGTGTATGTATGTGTGTGTGTGTGTGAGTGTGTATACACACACACATGTATGTATATAATATAAATTTATATTTATATATTATATATATAATATACAATATATATATATATATAAAGAGTCAAAATTCACAGAGTTACTTTTATCACAGTGACTCTCACCATTGTATGTTTTCGCTTAGGTTTTCTGGATCCATTGTTTAAATGGCCTCTTTCATTCAGTAATTCTCTTTTGGTTTCCACTAAAAGCCATCCAGTATGGTAAGTAAATATTTTTTTAAAAAATAAAAATAACTGCATTCATACTAGAAATGTACAAATTTGTTTGTTTGTTCGGTTAACAAATCCATACGGTCACTCATTAGCCCGACGGAATCATCCAAATAATGGGAAGATTATATTTCCGAAACATAAAACTGAATCCATAAATGTTCAGGTGGTGGTCGCCCATGCGCACACAATGCTCTCCTTCCTGTCTTGAAATAGCGACCCTGCAGCCTTGGGATGGGAAACTGAGGGGAAAGACATCGGATGTTTTTGCATTGACAACAGATAGAAATGAAGCCGTTTTTTACCTTTCGCTTTTAGAGTTAGATGATGCTGGGAGGGGGGAATATGAACGAGAGTCCGGCTAGACATAACAACACTAAACTTAGTGTGAGAATCAAGGTTATTGTAACCAGAGCTGATAAAGAATTAGAGAGCTGGAGAGGAAGCCAGCGCTTCAAACTAACTGGGGAATGTGATTTGTGACTGTTAATTGGAGGAGGGAATTGTGCTTTGATACTATGTGCCCAGGGGAGGGGAATTCAGTTTTTAGCTTCGATTATGTAAGTGCCGATATGCTACTCGAATAAAAGATCCTTTAAGGTAAACAATGCCTTGAAGTTCTTTTGAAGAGTTTCATCTGACGGAACCATGACACCTAATCTCTTAGTTAGTGTTGGCAATGTTATTATTTTACAGATACTGTGTTTGCCAGCGGTAGAACTTCGGACTACTTGCTTTTGGGAAATGCCGTATATACGGTAAGTTCTCCTCATATCAATCCAGCTGATATCTTAAACCGGAAGGAGCAGTGTATGCTGCAGTGACCTCACTGAGTAGTAGTAGTAGTAGTAGTAATAATAATTGACAAATTCGCTATTAGTCAATTGCAAAAGGCGGCCTTACTAGGAACTGCTTCCATCCTGCGACAATATCTGTAATACCATCAAACATCCACATCTGCCTATCCCAGGTCCTTGGGAAGGACTCGATAGGTAGGCAAAATGCCAAATCCAGTCTGAACATCTGGCTGACTGTGCGATGATCCATAATAATAATAATAATAAAGTTGGAAGGGACCTTGGAGGTCACTTAAGAGCCCTGGTGGCGCAGTGGTTAGAACGCAGCATTGCAAGCTAATTCTGCCCACCGCCAGGAGTTCGATCCTCAAGACTGACTCAGTCTTCCATCCTTTTGAGGTTGGTAAAATGAGGATCCAGATTGTTGGGGGGGGGCAATAGGATGATTCTGTAAACTGCTTAGAGAGGGACTGTAAAACAGGGGTCCCCAACCCTCAGGCTGTGGACCAGTACCACTCCGTGGCCCGTTAGGAACTGGGTTGCAAAGCTTCATCTGCACATGTGTGGGGCTAGGTAACGTGTGAAACCACACACCCCTGTCCCGTGGTGCCCAAGAGGCTGGGGGACATTGCTGTAAAGCACTATGAAGCGGTATATAAGTCTAAGTGCGATTGCTTTTGCTAGCTACAACCAAAGGCCAAGTCACCTGGTGTCATTTTTATATAAAAGCAATCCTCTGTTGATCATCTACTTTCAGACTTGGGATAATCATCGTTTTGTTTTTCCATTAATGTCTTCATATAAGCAAAGTCTCTTGGTGTTGTGCCCCAGAGGACATATGGACAATTCCTGGGTTGAGTTTGTGTGTTTTCCTCAGTCAATCCTTTGCAAAATGCACTCACACAGAGATGCACACTCACTCACTCCTAAGCTCCAGAATATAAGTAACTTGCGGGCACTCAACCCCTATCTGAATGCAGAAGCAAGATAACAAGTTTCTCAAATTATGTATGTACAGATGTTAGAAGGTTAAACATTTCCTTGATTACAAAATCACGTATTTCAATCTGAGTTAAACGTTAACCTGGTCAGGAAAAGTAACATCTCTCCTCTTTTGTTTTTTAGTTTGTGGTCATAACTGTGTGCTTAAAAGCTGGATTGGAGACTTCATATTGGACTTTGGTAAGATATCTTTAAAATATTACAACGCAATAAATGATAGCAGTTCATTTCTATTTAGGCAATGTACAGACACTTTTAATTACTGGTGGATTTGGGGGGGGATTCAGATACAGTCTTAAAAAATATTCATTTACTAACTGAGTTTCTTTCTTTCTTTTCCAGTTTAGTCATATAGCTATATGGGGCAGCATTGTGCTCTGGATAGTATTTTTTGGCGTCTATTCTTCTTTGTGGCCAGTCATTCCGATGGCACCGGACATGTCAGGGGAGGTAATATTTCTTTTAATTAACATAAACTTTTTGAAAACACGTGTTATAATTTTTATTTCAAGCAGGAGGCGATTTAAAACATGTTTGTAATCTTCTCAACAGTTTAGCAGTTCTCCCAAACATGGTAATTTGACACGCCAGCATTAAAAAAAAGTTTCAGAAAAGCATTTAAACAGAAACCTGAAGATTCACCTCTAGGGAATGATGATGATAAAAAAATATATTTTAGGATGTTCAAATAAGAAAACAGTAAAAAAAATAAACCAGGAGCAAGTAATGGTAAAGATAGTGGGCCAAAAAAAAGGTGAAAAAAGATACGTAAAAATGTGTTTGCCAGAAATATGTAAATTGCCTTGGTAAAAGAGGAAAGCATCCTCTCAATAAAACCCACCTTCCAGTTTATTTAAAAATTTAAAAATCTGCAATGCAAAAAAGGAAAAGTCCAACTGCTCCAGTAGCTGCCTATTTAAAACAGGATCATTTTAATGAGTTTATGAAAACTAGTTCTATGGGGGCTAAAAGCACGTCGAGGTGTAAGCGGTTCCCTAAGATCGGGACCGTCATTGAGGTTTGCTTCAGGGGGCCCATCCTCTTGACGTCTGATTGAGTAGACATACTAAGAGAGTATCTCTAACCTGGGAGATGATAAGTTCTGGTCCTGCTTTAGCCATGAAAGCCATCTGGGTGACTTTGGGCCATTCACCAGGAGATGGTGAGTTCTAGTCCTGCCTTAGCCATGAAAGCTATCTGGGTGACTTTGGGCCAATCACCAGGAGACGATGAGTTCTAGTTCTTCCTTAGCCATGAAAGCCATCTGGGTGACTTTGGGCCAATCACCAGGAGACGGTGAGTTCTAGTCCTGCCTTAAGTATGAAAGCCATCTGGGTGACTTTGGGCCAATCACCAGGAGACAATGAGTTCTAGTTCTTCCTTAGCCATGAAAGCCATCTGGGTGACTTTGGGCCAATCACCAGGAGACGGTGAGTTCTAGTCCTGCCTTAAGTATGAAAGCCATCTGGGTGACTTTGGGCCATTCACCAGGAGACGATGAGTTCTAGTTCTTCCTTAGCCATGAAAGCCATCTGGGTGACTTTGGGCCAGTCGCCAGGAGACGGTGAGTTCTAGTTCTGCCTTAGCCATGAAGCCCATCTGAGTGACTTTGGCCCACTCACCAGGAGACGGTGAGTTCTAGTCCTGCCTTAGCCATGAAAGCCATCTGGGTGACTTTGGGCCAGTCGCCAGGAGACGGTGAGTTCTAGTCCTGCCTTAGCCATGAAGCCCATCTGAGTGACTTCGGCCCACTCACCAGGAGACGGTGAGTTCTAGTCCTGCCTTAGCCATGAAAGGCAGCTGGCACTCTCTCAGCCCAACCAACCTCACAGGGTTATTGTGGGGAAAATAGGAGGAAGAAGCATTCTACATGCTCGCCATCTCGAGGATAAATATCTAATCGGCGAATAAGGCAGCCCAGCTTGGTGAAGCGGTGAAAGCCACCGATCCAAATGCGTCTTGCCTGTTTCTGAAAATCGCTTTTTTAACCGACCAGGAATGAAGAGGGACGCTTTCACCCGCGGACGCGGGAACAGGTTCTAACCCCGTTCGGCGCCACGGGGGCCGATTCGCTGGCGATTTTGTATTATTTTCTCCCTTACGTCTTTTGAGCAGGTTGCGCTCGATTTCCCAAGGCCGAAAGGGGCCGGGAGGGGGGGGCAGGAGACTTGGCACCGGGGAGCCCCCCCCCGCCCCCCCCCCGGCGAATTTGTAAATCGCGAAAAGGCAGCAGACGGGAGTCCGGCCCAGAACAGGCCCCCTCCCTCTTAGCGCCATTGTCTGCCCTGGATCCCTTTTGCCGTTTCCCAGCTGACCCGTCTGCGGGCAGAGAGATGTGAAAAGTTAGGGACAAAATGGTGCTGCTGAGCCCACACACACACACACACACACACACACTCACACAGACAGAAAGGAAGGAAATACCTCCGTGGGATTGTGCCTTTTCTCCCTCTTCACCCAAAACGGTACAAAGGAGCTTTCTGTGTTTAATGTGAATGTCAGCTTTAAATCTTTGAGTTTTGGATTAACTCTGCAAAAGGGAGGGGGAGAGAGGGGGGAAAAAAAAATCTGACAGGCTTTCAAATATGATGCAGGAAAACCTTGGTGGTTTTTTCCTTCTCCTAACACACACACACACACCCTTTTCAATTCAGGTCTGCCCATTTGTAAAGCCAAAGGCTGGGTTGAGTGACGGTGGGCGCCCCCGTTGTTCCTTGGTTCGTAGTTAGCATCACAATGCTCAGAATTAACATCCTGAGACCCACATTATCAATTCTGCTGTTTCGCCGAGCAACTTTTTAATACAAGGGGGGCTTAGGCGAGGGAGAATGGCTCTTTTGGAGTTTCCCTAACTTTAAAAAAAAAAAGTCATTAAGAACCTTCTTTTCTTTTTTTAAAGGAATTCTATTTAAATCCCACCCACCCCCCCACCCCTTTAACCCCGGCCATTTTTGGCCTTTATTTTTTTAATTCAGAAATGAGTCCTATTTATCGTTTTAGCCTGCTTCCCCCCCTACACACACACACACACACACACCCCACCCCATTAGAAGCTACATGTCAACTCGGCTTTTCTTTCTTGAGCACTTATGCAACACACTCAGAAAGAGCAACTGGCCTCTTTTTTTTTTTCTTTTTCTGTACGTTATGGATCTAATTCCGCCGAGCCTCGTATTCGTTTCTCCGTGCGCAAAACTTGGATTAAATCCCAGAGCAGTTTCCATCCCACCTGTAAAGTCACTTGTATCCCTACGGTTCCATTTAAATAGTGGCCTGATACGCCAGTTGCGCCCCTTTCTGGATCGTGACGCTCTACGCACGGTCACTCAAGCTCTCGTTGTTTCCCGCCTGGACTATTGCAACGCTCTTACATGGGGCTCCCCTTGAGGTGCACCTGGAGGCTCCAGCTAGTTCAGAATGCGGCTGCGCAGGGGATTTGGGGGGCCTCTAGATACTCCCATGTAACACCTCTCCTGCGCGAGCTGCACTGGCTGCCGGTGGCCTTCCGGGTGCGCTTCAAGGTGTTAGTAACAACCTTTAAAGCGCTCCGTGGCAATGGACCTAGGTATTTGCAAGACCGCCTCCTACCAAATATCTCCCTTCGACCAGTCCGCTCCCACAGAGAGGGCCTCCTTAGGGTGCCGTCGGCCAGTCAATGCCGGCTGGCGACCCCCAGGGGGAGAGCCTTCTCTGTGGCAGCTCCCGCCCTCTGGAATGACCTACCCCCCCAACCTACGTACAGTCGCGGACCTGCGCCTTTTTCGCCGAGCCCTGAAGGCCCATCTATTCCGTGCGGCCGGCCTGGCGTAGTTTGATTATGTTTTAGTGGGGGTTTTGTATGGGTGTGTTTTTAGAGCAGGCCTGTTATTTAATTTGATTTTAGAACAGAAATTTGTGTATATTTATCGTGGTTTTTATTATCGCCTGTTCACCGCCCTGAGTCCCGTAAGGGAGATAGGGCGGTATATAAATTCAATAAATAAATAAATAAATGCCTTGGCAAGGCCACACTTGGAATCCTGCATCCAGTTTTGGTCACCAGGATGTAAAAAAAGATGTTGAGACTCTTCCCTTCTGGGAGAATCGTGCCACGCCAGCCTTTGGTCTTCCATTTCCAGGCAAGGAAACAACCCACCAGTCACAAACGGGCTCTCTCCTTCAGCCAGGAAGAGTCCCTTCGCTTCGCAACCGCTGGAGAAAATAAAATAACATTTTTATAGGCCGGAGCTCAATTTTTTTTAACGGGGGGGTGGGGGGGGTTCGTGCGGCGTTCTGAGCTCGTTGCTTTCCTTGCAGGCATTTCATTAACCAACTAGAACAGAAAAAGGCGTTTGCAGAGTGGAGGAGGAGGAGGACGGTGGGGTCCTTGGTGCTCTCTGAGCTGGGTGGTTTTCTTGCAGACCTTTTATGACCCAACTAGGGAACATCATCAGTGCTAGAAGGGAGTGGGGTGGTTTGTGGAGAGGAGGAGGAGGACGGTGGGGTCCTTGGTGCTCTCTGAGCTGGGTGGTTTTCTTGCCGATGTTTCTTACCCAACTAGGTAACGTCATCAGCGGCAGAAGGGAGTGGGATAGATATACATACACAAACACACACACACCACTTCCTTCTGGCACAGATGAAATTATGAAATGTCTGCAAGAAAACAACCAATTCCAGAAAGCACAAAGGACCCCACAGTTGTCTTTCTTTCTTTCTTTCCTTCCTTCCTTCCTTCCCTCCTCCTCTTCCTCTCCACAAACCCTATTCCTTTCTAGCACTGAGTATGTTCCCTAGTTGGGTAATGAAACGTCTGCAAGAAAAGAACCAAGTTCAGACAGCACCAAGGACCCCCACAGTTCAACCCTGAGTTACAAACATTCTCTTCCATTGGTGCTATTTTTTTTTTCTACATAGGTGATTTATGAAGATCAGCCTTCCACAGATATTTTATTTACCATGATTGCAAATGTTTCATTGTATATGTTTTTTGTTTTTTCAACCTATCTAGGCCGTGATGTTGTTCAGCTCCGGAATCTTCTGGATGGGCTTATTTAGTATTCCAGTGACAGCACTGATATTTGATGTAGCATATAAAGTGTAAGTATGATATAATTAATATATGGCCTACCAAATAATTAATCTGCCCATTTGTTAATTACCTAAAATTACTATGCCATCTTCACAGCTACTCAGGACAAAATCCCATTAGTTCAACAGGATGCATTCCTAAGTCAGTGCATTTAACGATGCAGTATAATTATTGGCATATCTTCCTAATTAAATACAAGCTCAATTAGATTTACACGTGTATGGAGAGTTGATTCCTTAAGTCTACTAAATTATGACCTACTTTTGCAGATTGTTCTTTTGGTTGAGATTACTCTTCAGAGGAGAACAATGTATATGCTGTGTATCACAGTTTTATTATGTGAAAGTAAAAAATGTTACTGTATGAATACAATGCTTCTTTGGAAAATCTTACTCCCCAGTTCCCTAATGGTTAATCTTAAAAAAAATGAATGAATAATCTGAGTTTTCTGTGGGCTGCACCAGTGTAATATATATTCTTTCTCAGATAATATTATTGCGGGGCTGAATTTAACGTTAATCGGGTTACATTTAATTTTACACCCCTATTTGCAGACCGATTAAAAAAAAAAGCCTTAGAATTTTGAAACAAACTAACAAAAAGTTTTTAAAATCTTATTTTAGAGTGAAGAGGGCAGCATTTAAAACCTTAGTAGATGAAGTTCAGGAGTTGGAAGCCAAATCGCAAGATCCGGGCGCTGTTCTACAAGGAAAAAGGTAGAATATGATTATCGGGAATTTTCCCCCAAGCTCGAATATTAGCATTCTGTTTATGTGCTTCAGCCTGATTTAATAATAATAATAATAAAGTTGGAAGGGACCTTGGAGGTCATCTAGTCCAACCCCCTGCTCAGGCAGGAAACCCTATACCATTTCAGACAAATGGCTGTCCAGTCTCTTCTTAAAAACTTCCAGTGTTGGAGCATTCACCGCTTCTGGAGGCAGGTGGTTCCACTGTTTAATTGTTCTCACTGTCAGGAAGTTTCTCCTTAGTTCTAGGTTGCTTCTCTCCTTGGTTAGTTTCCATCCATTGCTTCTTGTCCTGCCTTCAGGCACTTTGGAGAATAGCTTGACTCCCTCTTCTTTGGGGCAGCCCCTGAGATATTGGAATACTTGACCTCATCGCTTGGAGTCTAAAATCAAAGTCATAAAGGCTCTTGAATGAATTTTGCTCATAGAATGGACCAAATATTGCATTCTCTTCCAATTAATTCAATATCCACTTTAACCAACTATGCAGGTAGTTCAGCCTGCTGAGAGGAGCTGGGGCTAGCCTGTAGCCTGTCCTGTTGCATCTTGCCAGTTAAGGGACCTTATTTCTACTCATAGTTCATTACGATACGTATAGTTCAACGGGCCTGGAGGGGAAATAGTTGAATCCCTAATCAGAAGGGAAGGAGCTGTTGGAAACAAAGGACTTCAAAATGGCTGCACACAAGTCTGCATTTGAATATACCTGAAGAATAGCTTCTGCTTGGGAGTAGCCCTTGACCTTGCAAATTTAATTTTTTTTTTGTAAAACTTCAATTCAATCCATTCATTCCTTGTACTATTATTTCTTCTCTACTGTTATTTCCACGTAGTGGTATTCTCTCTCTCTTTTTTTTCTTGGCTTCATCACCCAGAGTAGTTACAGTCACAGTAGAGTAGTTAGAGCAACTATAATATAATATATTACAATATATTATAACATAACAATAATTATATTATAGCTACAGAGTAAATATAATATGTAAGTAATTACAGTGTAGTTAGCAGTATTGTTTCATCAACCTGTAATTCAAATAGATGCTGCTGGTACCATAGTCTATAATTAAAATGCCATTGTATCATTTTAATGCCTTTAGCTCTCCCTTCCTAACCCTTTACAAGACAAGACTCACTAAATACCTTGCAGCAGTTAGAGGGTGTCACCTGTGTTTTCCAAACCTGTGGTTTATTTTCCCTCTTTTTACAACTTTTAATGGAGTGGTGTAAAGGAGGGAAGAAATCGGGAAGACCTAGAACGAAACTATTGTCAAAGGGATGGAAGAATCTTGAAGCCATGCTGAGCAGACAGAATAACAAAGTCGGAAGGGACCTTGGAGGTCTTCTAGTCCAACCTATACCCGTTTGGACAAATGGCTGCCCAGTCTCTTCTTAAAAACCTCCAGTGATGCAGCTCCCACAGCTTTTGGAAGCAAGCTGTTCCACTGGTTAATTGTTCCCCCTCTCAGGAATGTTCTCCTTAATTCTAGATTGGATCTATAATAATAATAATAATAATAATAATAATAATAATAATAATAATAATAATAATAATAATAATAATAATAATAAAAAGTTGGAAGGGACCTTGGAGTCATCTAGTCCAACCCCCTGCTCAGGCAGGAAACCCCTACACCAATTTTGGGCTCCATTGTGGTCGTAAGTCAAGGACTACCTGTTTCTTCCTGGATGCCTCCCATGACAGCAATCTGACCATCACCACCTTGCTGATTTAAGTCCTAACATTCAAATGTTTAAGATAACATGAATTCAGCTCTGCTTTATTCCGTTAAATCATCAACCAGAAATGTATTGACACCCTCCTGTAAAACGTACCAAAAGCTTGCTTGGCCGCTTAAATTCATTTTGAGGCTAAATCTACAACCCTGATTTAAAGCACAAAGTAAACAAAAATAATCGTCATCTTTCCAGTTAACAATACTTATTAAGAGCCCGTGAAGTATTAATACCACTTTACAATGCCTTAGTAAGGCCACACTTGGAATACTGCATCCAGTTTTGGTCCCCACGATGTAAGAAAGATGCTGAGACTCTAGAAAGAGTGCAGAGAAGAGCAACAAAGATGATCAGGGGACTGGAGGCTAAAACATACAAAGAACGGTTGCTGGAATTGGGTATGTCTAGTTTAATGAAGAGAAGGACGAGGGGGGACATGATAGCAGTCTTCCAATATCTCAGGGGCTGCCCCAAAGAAGAGGGAGTCAAGCTATTCTCCAAAGCACCAGAAGAAGGCAGGACAAGAAGCAACGGATGGAAACTCATCAAGGAGAGAAGCAACCTGGAACTAAGGAGAAACTTCCTGACAGTGAGAACAATTAACCAGTGGAACAACCTGCCTCCAGAAGCGGGGAATGCTCCAACACTGGAAGTTTTTAAGAAGAGACTGGACAGCCATTTGTCTGAAATGGTATAGGGTTCCTGCCTGAGCAGGGGGTTGGACTAGATGACCTCCAAGGTCCCTTCCAACTTTATTATTATTATTATTATTATTATTATTATTATTATTATTATTATTATTGATCATCGCACAGTCAGCCAGATGTTCAGACTGGATTTGGCATTTTGTCTACCTATTATTATTATTATTATTATTATTATTATTATTATTATTATTATTATTATTATTATAATACAGAACTAGTAAGAGAAATCTTCTGGCTTTGATAAATAAGAGCTCAAACCGAAGTAGCGTTGCCAATAAATAATTCCATTTACAGTCCCTGAGTAGCTGCATATAGCTGGTGTTATATATGTCACCCATTTAACACATTGGTGTTAAACGGGTGAGGATTGCTGCCATTTGTTGGTTTCCAATATTCTGTTCAATCGTTATCGCAGTCTGGGTTTCTGCCCCGCCCGCCTGCCCGCCCGCCGTAAATTTTAGTGCGTTTCATCAATTTGTCACCTTTCTTTCCTAGCTTAACGGAAAGAGCTCAGCTCTTGAAAAACGTCTTTAAGAAAAACCACGTCAACTTGTACCGCTCCGAGTCTTTGCAGCAGAATTTGCTTCGTAAGTATCGGAGGTGTGGAAGAAAGGCACCACAAAAGTCAAAAGGGCCACGAATAACAGCAAGGTCTCGTCAGAAATTTGGCGGCCCGCCGATTAGCTCATATATATTCTTCTAAAGTTTCATCTGCCTCCTGCAGTGTAAACTGATTTTCAGCTACGCTGGAAGACTTGGCAAAGCAAAAAAGCAAAGGGCAAACACATAAAAACAAATAAGCAGATGAATATTTTTTTAAAAAAAAAAATAATTCGATTTTAAAGAGAATTAATCTCGCAATATTTTCCCACTGGAGGTGTGGTCGGCCCCCATACTCCTGACCTTCCAACAGAGCCTAAACACCTGGTCCTGGGAGTGGCTGATGGGGCAGAGAGAAGATTCCCAACCCTCTTGGTTTTTGGTTTCCCGTTTCTCTTGGTTTTTGGTTTCCTGTTTCTCTTAATTTTTAAATTAACTTTTTTTTTTAATTTTCACCCATTCTATAAGCCACCCGGAATCACCGTAAGAATAAAATGGTCAGCATATAAATTTAATGAATTAATAAATAAAACCCCTTGACCTTTGTGAGCAGTTGGATAGCCTGTCGTGCCCAACAGATTTTAACTTGGACTAGATCTGAGCTAAAGAGGGTCAGATGACCTGGTCCTTTAATTCCTTCTTGGAATTGGGTATTTAAAAGGGTCTAATCTTTAATCACACTTGTTTTAATCACGTCACATTATCGACCAATGTTCTTCTGAGTTTCTGTTTGGAGACTCTGTATAGATGGCTCGCCAAATCTGTTATCCTTTCCTTCCTTATTCTGTGGCGGGTCCCTAGTGTTAGCCTGAACAAAAATGTTTCTCGGTACAGGTAGTCCTCGACTTACGGTTACAGTTGAGCCCAAGATTTTCTGCTGCAAAGTGAGCCAGCCGTTCAGTGAGTTTTTGCCCCATTTTACGACTTTTCTTGCCACACAATTGCTGAGCGAGTCCCTGCAATTGCTAAGTCGTTAAGCGAATCTGGCTTCCCCCGTTGACTTTGCTTGTCAGAAGGTCACACAAGGGGATCGCATCACACACACACACACACACACACACACACACGGGATACTGCGACCGTCATAAATACGAGTCAGTTGTGAATTTTGATCACCTGACCCTCCTGAGGAGGCAGGAAAAGTCGTAAGTGTGAAAAATGGGTCGCAGGTCACTCTTTTTTCCCCAGTGCCGTCGTAGCTTTGAACGGTCGCTAAACAAACCGTCGTAAGTCGAGGACTTACCCGTATTTCAGCTTTAAAGAGGGTTAGAAAGATCCCTGTTGCTTCTCGCGCCCGCTCGACTCTCTCTCTCTCTCTCTCTACTTCCAGACGGGTACGCTTTCTCGCAAGACGAAAACGGGATCGTCTCGCAGTCGGAAGTCATCAGAGCGTACGATACGACGAAGCAGAGGCCCGAGGAATGGTGAAGGAGAAAGTCCCCCGGCTTTCAGTATTTGCCATATTCCAGCCAAATTAATGCGTTATTTCCCGCGTCTGCCAACATGGTCCAGTAACAAGATTAGGGGGAGTTGTAGATTGGTTAAACTCTTGTTCCTTGAAAGTTCGCGTATTGAGTAGACGTAAGCACTGTGCAACTATACTCTTTAACACACCATCCCTCAGCATTTTCCAAAAACGACTCGGATTTTGTAAGCAGACACTGAGAATTAACCTGCAGCCTTTTCAAACAGCTTATTTACAGTAAAGATGAGTACTGTTCCTGGGTGTAGATACACAGAGAGAGAGAGAGAGAGAGAGAGGGAGGGGTAAATATTCAATATATGTTGAGATTGATCAACATAGGCTATACATTGAGAAGCCGAGCCTTTGCCAAGGCGTATAGGTGGCGAAATTAAATAATGAGCCTTTGATTTCCACAAGTGCTAAAGAACCATTTTAATTACCTTAATTCATGTGACAAAGAAAGATTGCAAAGCAAGATACTTCAGAAGGAATGAGCTTGTTTGCCAAAGAAATTCCATAGGTGTCATCCTAGTCCTCCTGTGTGTTAGCAACGGTGTCCGACGTCAGAATTGCATGTTTGATACTCTGTACTTGAAAAGTTTTACAATAATACGAAAACTGATAGGGTTTGGTTTCGATGCGTTTAATTTCGGATCGGTGGTTTTTTTTTCCTTTCACCTTTGGCCTTACAGATGCCTTTCTTTTTGCGTTCGCGCTCTCGTCACAGAATGTGTACATTCGACACACAGCGTTCGTTTTCTCTTTGTCAGGAGTGTGTGTCCTTGAGACTTGTTAACCCGCTTAAGAGTCCCAATGTGGTGACATTTGTCTGCGCGATTCATATGTTCCTTTGCCGCCCTCCCCATGCATGTCATCAGGAACTTTCATTTAAAAAAAAAATAAAATAAAAGCAATGGTTGCTT
Source organism: Protobothrops mucrosquamatus (assembly GCF_001527695.2). Lineage (NCBI taxonomy): Eukaryota > Metazoa > Chordata > Lepidosauria > Squamata > Viperidae > Protobothrops > Protobothrops mucrosquamatus. The sequence continues at coordinate 100,194 of NW_015389543.1, forward strand.
GTTGGGATTGGCAAAGAGAGAAGGATGGTGCCTTAACTAAGTTTCCTGTTTCCCAAACAGGCGTGAACATTGTCAGACGAGAAAGAGGCAACTGTAATTAGCGACTGTTCAGATGTGCATCCACCCCCTATGGCAGTGGTGGCGAACCTATGGCACGCGTGCCAGAGGCGGCACGCGGAGCCCTCTCTGTGGGCACGCGCCATCACCCCAGCACACGTGGTCTCTAAAAGTTCGCCATCACTGGCCTAAGGCCAGCCAGCCTGGAGCCGCCATTGCGGAGCCCACCATCCCACCCGCCAGAGACCCCCTGGATCTCCCACAGGTGTCCCTCCTCATAAGCAACGAGGTGGCCACGCCCCCCCGGCCATGCCCACCCAGTCTGCCATGACTACTGTAGCCACACCCATCCAATGGCCACGCCCACCCAGTCTGCCATGACTACTGCAGCCACACCCATCCAATGGCCATGCCCACCCAGTCTGCCACGCCCACTGTAGCTGCGCCCAAGTGGGCCACACCCACCCGGCACCCGGCGATACATAAGTGGGTTATGGGTTGCAGTTTGGGCACTCGGTCTCTAAAAGGTTCGCCATCACTGCCCTATGGTTACCCATCTATAGGCCCTATAAAGAGAAGCCAATCCAGAATTTTGTAATATTTACAGAAGTCAGAAACTGATTGTCCTTAGCGGGTTGGGGTGGAGGTGTGCTTGAAAATACAGATTTTTATTTACGGAGCATTTTATATATAAATTAGTTTACTAGAACATAATTTACCCTTGTTAGTCACGATAATCTGAAGAAAAAAAAAGGAATCAGTAATATCAGTTTAGTACTATACTACCGTATACGTTCAGTTTGCACTATAAATCAGTTTATTTGGGGTATTTAATAGGTTCTGTTTGTACATGCCCAAATTTGATTTAAATTAAAAGTATGCAAAGGTTTGAGGATTTAAAATTAACAAGGGTTTGTGTGTGTTTTAAATAGAAACATTTTCTAGCTAGTAACGTAAAACTTCCCTTCTCATTAACGGAAATGTTTTGAGTAAATGTTTTTAAATCTTGTCATTTTGTAAAATCAGAATGAAAAAGCCGATTCAATTGCAGTCGTTTTTCCACTATGCGTGTTAATAGCCATTTCAGTTTATCTATAATATATTTTGTATAGTCAGTTCCCTGTCTAACTTCTGTGACATGTGCAGTTAATTTAACTATAGGGAAGGAGAAAAGTTAACGATAAATTCAGAGTTTCTGGGTCATGTTTCCATTTTTAAAAACTGCTGTGTAATAGAAACACTATTAAATACTGCACATATGAAACATATATTTATGATTTAAGTATACAGTCTTTCATATTTATTTCATAATGGCACTCACAGTATAAAATTTCTCGGGCTAAGCGGAAAATAAACCAGTAATCCATAAAGCCTGTTACTGAAAAAGGACTTTTCAATCTTACAGCCTGAAATTGCCTTCAGGAAAGTTATTTCTGGCATAGATACATAATACATCAACGAGAGCCAAATAAATCGACCTATTGTGCACACAGACACCCCACAGATTCACATGGTCAGATTTACACAATTAAGAGCATCTCAAAACAAACAAAGAAACAAACAAACCCTGACTTATTGCTTCACATTAATTTATGGTGGCTTGTCCACCACCAAAGGTTCCTGAAGCAAATTATTAAAATAATAATAATAATAATTCTGTAGCATGCTTATAGTACAGTTTTTAGCGGCGTATATTCCTTTTAGACTCAATAAATAAATAAATAAAATCAGATAATAATCGAGCAAAACCTGAATTGCTTCCCATTGGTTATTTATGACTTAAGGGCAGAGGTGTCCAACTTTGGCAACGTGTAAGACTTGTGGACTCCAACTCCCAAAACGGGAATTCTGGGAGTTGAAGTCCACAAGCCTTAAACGTTGTCACGGTTAGAGACCGCTGATTCTAATGCAAGCTCTTGCGGACTCTTGACAGAGGGAATATTTAGCGCAGCCCGCCGTGGCAAAATGCACATAATCTGACATACAAATTGGGTCAGGGGTCAACCACTACTCCCTTCCCACCAGCATGAAAGGACCGTCTTGCATGCAACTGACCTAGAATAACGATCTGCATGCGGGAATTTATTTCTACTGCTGTCTTCTGATACGGATTGTCCTTGGTGAATCCCGGACGGAGGCACAAATCTTGCATATTGGCTAAAATTCAGGAAAGGGAACCTTCCCAAGTGGCCTAGCCTTACAAAAACGATAGACCCCCCCACCCGCTGCCCGTTATTGTACATTAGATTTTTTTCTCTCTCTCTTTTAAATACGCCGCTCTATTCAAGATCCCAGGCCTCTTTTTTTTTTTCCCCCACCTTCTTCCCATTTCCTAACCGTTCAGGAAAGACGACGGAAAAAATTTTCACACGTGCGACGCAATATTGGCCAAACAGACCTATTTATGTTTTGAGAGTGCGCGTTATAAAATGAAGAGGAGAATAATTTTGTCTGCCCTGCGCTGCCTTCAACGGTATAGAAAGGGTTGGATTGAAACACAAAATGAAATGTTCAGATTTGTAAGAAGATAAAACCCAAGTAAACTGGAACTGTTGAACAAGTCAGGATGTACAAGACATATCTAATTTGCAAGCCTGTACTTTTTGTTTAAAAGAGAAGCTTTCAAAGTGATTTATTACCCTATAAGGTAGAAATGCATACTATAATATAATGTATATTTAGGGATGTTGGTTGATACGCATAATTTATTCAACTAGGTTTTTGGTTTTTTTTTACATTTTGTTTCAAAAATTACACTTTTCTTCATTACTTAAATTAAGGAAATTGTACATTCTGTGTATATTTTGTACTGTGGAATATTTATGTTAAGGTTTTTTTAAAAAAAGAATCACCGTTGAAAGAATCTGGTACCATTCAGAAATCAAAAAGAATGTCTGTAACCGTGTGTTATTTTTAATTAAATGATTGTAAGAATGTGGTACGATTTAACCAGAAAAATCAACCAATTGGATACACTTTGTGAAGCCGTAAGTAGTCCTGTTTCCTTAGCTGAGGCTTACTTACAAAAATGAATTTTAATAAAATATAATAGTTTGAAAACCTTTTTAGTTGTATAACAATAGAGGAAGCGCTTCAAAAAAAACATAATACAATCTCATACGGGAAGACATCCTTTTTTTTAAATCAATTAATGCTAAACTCTTTACTTGCTTGACAATTGGACCATAGGATCTTTTATTTTTTTTCCCCCTACTGGTTCCTGTATTGTGGAAAAGCCGTTGTTTCAGTTACGTTTTAGTAATCTGTCTGCATGTGACTGTGTGAATCTGATCTGATGCATGCTTGTGCTGTAAAACTCATTATTTCTCTGTTAGCTGAAAGAGGCATCAAAATTTATGTTCGGTATGCAGAAGTGAAGCGTTGGTAAACAGCTAGATTGCCAACTTCATTTTGTTAGCATGGAATGGTCAACTCAGAAACAGCTACACGCCGAACGTATTCTAAAACAGAGGTCCCCAACCTATGGGCCGCAGCCCACGGAAATGGCTGGCGCTCCCTCCCCACTCGCGCTAGCGCCCGTGCCCCCGTTTGTGCATGTGCACGGGTGCGAATGGGGCCGCTAGTGCCAGGCGGGTGTCCGCGACCCATTTGCACATGCGCAAACAGGGCCACTAGTACTGGGCGGGTATATGTGGCCCATTTGCACATGCACAAACGGGGCCAGTAGCACCACGCCAGCGCATGTGGTGCCATTTGCATGTGTGCATGTGCGCTCTCTTTCCCTCCGGGCCTGGACCCTGGAAAGGTTGGAGGCCTCTGTTCTAAAATACGTTCAAGACCCATGAAACGGATCGAGTTAGTCGATAAATTAGGGTGAAAATAGACGGTGAATGTACGTATCTACTCGCTTCTTAAGTGGTTTCAGCACAGACTTGGCAGCCATTTAAAATTTTGTGATTGCAAAAACTGTGGCCCAGGTGTGTTAAAAGCTAAATCATGTTTCAGTGTGGTTGTTTTAACCTGTTCTACAATTTTAAAGCCATAATGCATTAACTTTGTTTTCTGCTGCAATTTTCATGAAGTGTTGATTAAAAAAAAAAAAAAAAAAAACCATAGGGAATTATATAATATTTAGGACTACTGCATTCGAGGTAAAGTAGGATTTTTTCCCACTCTCTTAAACCATTACTGCTGAAACTCCTGTGGAAATTGTGAAGCTGCATGAATGGAGAGAAAAAAAAAAATTTTTGATTCCGTGTTTATGGTAGTTTACTCAGGTTTCGTTTTAAATGGATGTTAAATGCACTGTTTTATAATGTTATTAAATTTTAATAATATATTCACTTCTATGCAGTGTTACATGTCATTGGCATTTGGTGAATGTGCATGTTCTGAACTGCAAATTTTAATTGTTTTGTCTTCTAATTGTTAAAAGAAATAAAACTTGCCATTAAGTATTCTCTGATATTTACAGTATCTGCACCTTAAATATATAACAGCGTCTTCGGAATTTATTTCAACGGTGTAGCCAACGGGTCTGAAATACGACGCGCCTTCCAGTACATCATGAAAGCTTATATGACTGTGACACATATATCCATTTTTAATCAAAATATGTCTCTGTAAACTTTAAGGCTAGTAGTTGGTTTGCATAATTCAAATTGTTAAGAGAGGGGAAAAAACCCAGCAATGAAAAACTGCATGCAAATGGCTAAATTGCCCGTTAATAATTTCCTTCTATAATTATACTTTGCAGATTCTTTTCTGTCAATATCAGGACATATTAAGGAGAGGGAGGAGAAAGCCAGAATAAGCAAATTTAAATCTCAACTGTTGTAGAGAAATGAAAGGATGCGTTTGTTCCAGAGTGATACAATTCCATCTAAAGGTAAATCAACGAAGTGAAAGCAGCCGTGGAAGAATTGAAAATTATTATCATTTTTTCAAGCCGAGCCACATAAAGGAACGACGACAGCGGGGTGTCTCCATCCAGGAAGGGCTGCCAGTGGTGTACAAGTTACAAAATCTGATCACGGTTGTCACCTGCTGGTTGACCAGGAACCGTGAGGGTCCAGGAAGACCCTCACATTTTGAGCCATCTCCGAATGGTGGAATAGGACCCCGTTTCTGAATTAAAGAAGGTGTTTCTTTACAATGGTAGGATCCCCTATGGAAACCCACTCCATCTTGGAGGGATTCCATCTTTGCTTCTCCAGACCTTCCATGCACCATCATCTGAGGTTGAGGGTGTAGCCAATGGTTGATCTTCCAGAGTGGGTTCAGGCAAATATTAACAGAAGTAGAGCAGGGGTAGTCAACCTTGGCTCTTTTATGACTCGTGGACTTCAACTCCCAGAATTCCTGAGCCAGCATGGCTCAGCTTGGAAACCTCTCCCTTTCTCCTCAGCATGGCTGGCTCAGGAATTCTGGGAGTTGAAGTCCACGAGTCATAAAAGAGCCAAGGTTGACTACCCCTGAAGTAGAGAGAGAGGAACGAATCCTGCATCCGTCTACAGATCAGTGGGCTTTCTGGAGATCTCTCCGGCCACAACCCCTGAAGAAGGTGAATAACCAACCCTAAGCAATATTAATTAAAATGTACACAATACCACTGTGGATGCCTTCTGCGTGAATCCAGCTAATGGCGGCTCCTTCAACCAATCAAGATTCATTGTTTATTTGCCGGACTCACTCCACAGCCGAGGTTGAACTTCAGCCTGGGGTCTCTCCAAGGTTAGGCCGAAATCTTGCAGATTACCCTTCCGTCGCTTCCTACCATGTGCGAACTCAAGCCATTGGATTTGTAAATCCTGATTTATAGAACGGGACGGGTCTTCCGACAGCCGAACCAACAAGCTGTGTATGGAAGGCAAAAGATTGCACTGCAAAACTAAAGGGGGGTGGGATTTCAGATTGAAATTACAAACTTACTGAAATGACGGCTTTTTGCGATGATGTGTGGACAACCAAGCACATTTAAACCAGGGCTTTTGGTGTAAGAATGTGTAGGAATAAAATACCAAACATCCACCATGCATTCTCGGTAATAATTTCAATTGCCGGGTTTAAGTGTCGCAAGTCCATTTTGTTATATCTGAAACTACATAGTGTTATCGTTTCCCCCCGCCCCTTTCGGTATTTTTAATATAGAAATAAAACCAAGAAATTATTGCTTATAGTTTTGTCATCTTAACGCACGAACTTTAATCCTAGACAGTTGTTAAGAAGCCCCATTAAACACAAGGCATTAGATATAGAATTGCAATCTAATTAGTAGAAACGGGAACGTTTTATTTTATGTCGGGTTGTTTCCATATTAATACTTAAAAGTCAACCATAAATACTGCTTCAACGTTATTTCTGCACTGATGACATTAATCTTTTAATGCAAAATAAACAACGGCATGAGTTGATACAACACTTTATACCATTAAAAAATAAACAACGGCAGCTTGATACAACACTTTATACCATTAAAAAACATACAAAATGGTAGAACTTTTTTTGTTGTTAATTTAAACGATCAACATCAAATAAGCATATTACTTTCACTATGAAGTGATTTATTGGTAGAAAACTGATCGCCACTAAAACATTGAATGCCATGGTTTCACTTTAAATTACAACTCTTGAGGCATTAATCTACGTGGCGCTAATTTTAGAAATAAAAATATAATCCCCTTTACTATTTCTGTATCCAAGGCGTAGAACAAAATACAAATAAATACATGACTGAGACAATTTTGTAAGGCTGATCGTGCTTTAGCATTTTACTTGTACACTAACCCTCAGTTAAATTATTTTAGAGATAAGTTGAGATGACTTTTCAATCTCCTCTATGACACAGCGTGCTGACAGTTCCAGTTTAAATCTGATTAATAAAATCTGACTTGCAAAACGAATTGAAATTCTAGCTGCATTATTGCATTCTCATGCAAAGCTAAATCTGTAATATCAGATAAAACTATCTCACAGTCCACAAATATAAGAAGCGGTGGGCCTTTTTCTAAACTTGCATATTCAGACTTTATCCAAAACAAAACATCTTTCCTTGACCCATATTCCAGGGGGAAAAAAACACGTTATTCTTTGTTGCTAGTCTTCCAGTTTCATGAATAAAAATCCAGAATAAAATTTTGTCCATAATGATAATTAGAACTAAATGTTTATAAATTGAAAAAATTGTCACGGGTCTGCCACAAAACTATTTCCATTTCACTCATCCACCCTCCAACCAGATTCGCTGGTGTGATTAAAAATATATTGCAACAAAGGTAAGTTTGTGGTAACGTAAATTATATATATATATTTTCAATTAGTCTTAATTGCTCCATTTTGACTTAATTTTCTCTATCGGCTTCTGTAACACTAGCTATTTGGGATTTCTTACTTAAATCTGGTGATACATCTATTAAAAATAGTCTGACAATACATCAACAACAAGGGTTATCAGCAGTACTTGCAAATACATTCCATCATTCGGTCTCCTGAATGTAAACTTTTACTAACTGTAGTTAAAGTTAGCCCTCTCCATTGTTTTGCTGAAATTTCTACTTTCTTCTTCTTTTTTAAGGAAATCTTTTTTTAATCTCTTCCTATTTTCAAAGTGCCCTCCTAACACGCTAGACGTAGATGGTGAATTTCTTCCCTTATCAAATCATAACTTGTCCAATATTGAGAATATCCCCTTTGACCTAACCAGGTTAATTTAGATCTTCGGATCACCAGTCATTCGCTTTAACCAAGGTATGTGGAGGGTCCCCCTGAGAATGTACAAACTGGGATCGCAGGCTGAGACCACTCTCCGCGCTGAAAACCCCTGTCACCTTATCACAAACTAATTCCAAAAATCCGGGGATACTTAATTAAGACCAGAATAACTGAGTTTTTAATGGCCTCCCAAATCCCAGCATTTAGACCGACTTTCTTTTGAGATCACTGTTCCTGTAAGAAACCACTTTTAAATGGTGAACCATTCTTGGCAAGACTTAGGAGACCCATTTTATCATTCATTCATTCATTCATTCTTTTGTATCCTGCCTTTATTATCTTTACAAGTAGCTCAAGGCAGTAAAGATATCCAATACACTTTCCTCCTTCTATTTTCCTCATAACAATAACCCTGTGAGGTGGGTTGGACTCAAAGATGCCTAAGCCATCTCCTGGCGATTGGGCCAAAGTCACCTAGATGGCTTTCATGCCTAAGTAGAACTAGAACTCACCATCTCCTGGTGATTGGGTCAAAGTCACCCAACTGGCTTTCATGCCTAAGGCAAGACTAGGACTCACCGTCTCCTGGTGATTGGGCCAAGGTCACCTGGATGCCTTTTGTGCCTAAAGCAAAACTAGAACTCACCGTCTCCTGGTGATTGGGCCAAAGTCACCCAACCCAAATTTGCATAAAGAGCAGGGCTATGCTGTGTTGGTTTTTTTTTTAAGTGGAATTTACAGTACAAGCATCAACCCTACGGAGGAATTTCTGACTTCGGTCCTGAAAATAGACAACTGAAACCGTTGGTCCTTCAATAAGGGATGAGTAGCTATGGGGTGGCCGGCACCAGAAATCCAGAGGACTGAGCGAGGTTGACCGACTGGCCCATGGGCAAGCAACCTGCTGCGTAGGGGGGCGGCGAAGACGTCTCCAGGCTTCCAAGTTCGGGCCCGACGAGGGAAAAATGGCCGAGGGAGCCGGACGGATGAGCGGAGCGGGCCGTCGGGCTGGATTGTCTGGAGAGAATCCGTAAATTCGAGGAGCTGAGCATCATGGGTAGAGCTTCCATCGGGTAGCTTCGCAGCGAGAATCTTAAGGGGGGCTGCAAGGTGGGCTTCGGCCTCAGGCAGGTGCAGCAGTAAACGGCGACAAAAGAGCCCACGAAAATGAAAGCAATGAAGATGGATCCCACGATGAGAAAGGGGACGTAGGTCGGTTCTGGGGGAAAGAAAAAGAGATGGTCAGGGTAAATGTTGTCTGTGGAGATTCTACGTCATCCAGGTTGTCCCAAAGGGGCTTTTTTTCAGGAGGCAACAGGACTTTCTTGTTTTTCTTGGAAGACGTTTCGCTTCTCGTCCCAGAAGCTTCTTCAGCTCTGCCTGGATGGTGGAGGAATGGAAGGATTTATACTCCTTGCAGACAGCTGGTTGTTTGCCTTCTTTTAGAGAGTTGTTGAGGCCACTTGGAGGTTTACCTCTATCCTCAGGGTCACCTGAGTGGTGCAAATGAGTGTGGGGCCTTCTTGGAACTGCTGAAAGGACTGTGTTGTAAATCATCTCTCTCCAGTCTACAACACCATCCAGTCAGAGCTGAAGAAGCTTCTGGGATGAGAAGCGAAACGTCTTCCAAAAAAACCAAGAAATTCCAGTTGCCTCCTGAAAAAGAACCTTTGGGACAGACGATCAAGGTCAGCCCTGAGTTGATGGAGAATCCAATTATTAAATATATTTTTCAGTGTTCTTCCAGGTAACCAGTGCTGCTGCAAGGTCATACCATCCCAACCACTCTTTACAACATAGCAGATCAATGTATGGCTTACATTAATTTTAACGTTAATATATATGTATATTATGTGTATGTGTATGTATATACATACATATATATGTAGGTCTTTAGTTATTCGGGTTTTCTCCCGCGTAGAATTAAAAGTACCTTGGCGACGTTTCGACGAAGTCTCATTCGTCATCTTCAGGCTGGTGTCTTCAGCTTCGTGCTTCTAAGTGCTTAGAAGCACGAAGCTGAAGACACCAGCCTGAAGATGACGAATGAGACTTCGTCGAAACGTCGCCAAGGTACTTTTAATTCTACGCGGGAGAAAACCCGAATAACTAAAGACCTACATACAAACACCCGCGAAAACCTCAGAAAACATACATATATATGTATATATGTGTATATATATATATATATTGGTCTTGGCGTATTCGGGTCTTTTCCCGTGTAAGATTGAGAGTATCTTGGCGACATTTCGACGAGGTCCCACTTGTCATCTTCAGGCTGGGGTCTTCGGCTTCGTGCCTGTGCGACCCGAATACGCCAAGACCTGCATACCTGTACCCATGAAAATCTATATATATGGCTAATTTAGAAAGATCGCTTTGAGTACAGATAGCCCTCGATTTACGAACACAATTGGGAAGGAAGGAAGGAAGGAAGGAAGAAGAAGGAAGGAAGGAAAGAAAGAAAAAGAAAGAAGGGAGGGAGGGAAGAAGGTAGGAAGGAAGGAAGGAAGGAGGCAAAGAAGGAAGGAGGAAGGAAGGGGAATGGATGGAGAAGAAGGAAGGAAGGAAGAAGAAGAAGAAGAAGAAGAAGAAGAAGAAGAAGAAGAAGAAGAAGAAGAAGAAGAAGAAGAAGAAGAAGAAGAAGAGGAGGAGGAGGAGGAAGAAGAGGAAGAGGAGGAGGAGGAAGAAGGAGGAGGAGGAGGAGGAGGAGGAGGAGGAGGAGGAGGAGGAGGAAGAAGAAGGACCTGGTACGCATTTTTGAGTTTTCAACATTAAAAGTTAATCATATATGTGTTTGTCAGCTATTTTTCCCCCATTCTCCACGGGTTAATATTGAAAAGCCATCTTCTCCTTCTATAACCATATTAATATATTTCAGCAAATTTCGGAGACTTATCCTGTTCCCCAGAAAAGGGGGCAAGGAATTAAAACTGGAAATGAGGGGCAGCAGAAAAAAGTTATTTTCGAAGTTTTAAATCTTTACTCGAATAGCAAATGAGCTTAGGAGCAGCTCCAGCGTCTTTTTAGCCCCCTACAGCTGAAGCCATTTCCCACTTTAAAATTTTCTTTTCTAAAAAAAAAAAAAAACCCACACAATTACTTTTGTTTCTGCTTGGAAACCGCTTCTGGACTTTGTGCTCGAGGTGGGAAAAAAAACCATGAAACTTTGATTTTGTGTTTTACCGGTTAAGATAGGTTTGCAAGTTATAGAAATGGCTAGTTTATACTATGATGTCAAAGTAAAAAAGTTGAGCTTTGAGGCTATTTACTGTACCTTACTCTAGTGCACCAAATAAAGTTGGAAGTCAACGCCTTTTCGTTCTTTTTCCCCTTTTCCCTACATTTTCCCCTTCCCTTCTCCCTCCCTTATTTTCCTGCTGGGGTTTTTTTTGCAATTTTTATTGTATTTTATACTAGAAATTAATTTAAAAGAAGGCGGGGGCAGCGAACAAGGCTTAAGAGCTGTGATAAAAAGAAGGCCAGAGTTAGATTTTTTTTTTTTTTTAAAAAAAATGTTTTCTTTGTTTGATATCTAATGGAAGAGTTTTAAACTTTATCTAATGAGCTAAGGAGATTTTAAAAGATATTATGGATTTAATAGTTAGACTTGTACCTATAAGGGAAATAAATTAGTTATTGAAATAATTGTGTTGAACTATAAATAGAAGATGGATTCAGAGGATAAAGGTTATTTTATGAGTAAGCGATGCTATTAAAACGAGAATTAGAATATGATGGTGAAATAAATTAAGAATTTATTGGAATAAACAACAAGGGTATCTTAGAGATGATACTATTTTGTATGAATTAAGGGAACTGTGGGCTATTCGAAATCTAAATATTCATTGGACAGGAAGCCAATTTAAATACTCTAATTGAAACCAGACAAAAGTTAAAAACAGGATTTGGAGATAATCTAAAAGCTGTTTATAAATGTTTTAAATGATTGAGTTATCACTAGCAACTTACCAATTTGAATTTGTTATAATGATTAAGGGAAACAGAGAGGAAATTTTTGATGATGTAAACTGATATATGTATGGATAAGCGTCTTACTGGATTATGTATTACCCAACCACCATGTCGCTTCCTTAAATACCTGAAGGTTGGTAAAAATGGAAAATTAATAAAACTTGTTATATATATACTGCTCACAAAAATAAAGGGAACGCAAACCCCTTCAGTTCCATGGTGAAATGTTCCCTTTATTTTTTTTGAGCAGTATATAAAAAAGAGCTGTGATTCCCTTCTCAGTGAAAAAGAAAGGAGGAGAAACGGTTAATCACAAAAGGATTTCCTATTTTCTAGGATCACCCTCCGCGCCGCCTGCCCGGCAGAGGAATCATACAAATTATTCTCCCTTGCGCGGCATCCTGTGGAATTTACTCGCCGGTAAAAAGCACCTTGGGTAGATGCGCATCCGAATTGGGGCGCATCAAAACGGAGCCGCTCCTAACTTCTTCC
>NW_015389543.1:113698-124463 GCF_001527695.2 Protobothrops mucrosquamatus
AGGAGGAAGGAAGGAAGGAAGGAAGGAAGGAAGGAAGGAAGGAAGGAAGGAAGAAGGCGAATGGAGTGAGAGGAAGGAAGAAAGGAAGGAAGGAAGGAAGGAAGGAAGGAAAGAAAGAAAGAAAGAAGAAAGAAAGAAAGAAAGAAAGAAAGAAAGAAAGAAAGAAAGAAAGAAAGAAAGAAAGAGAAGGAAGGAAAGAAGGAAGGTTGAATTACAAAATTGCACAGTTGGAAGGGACCCTAGAGGTCCTCCAGTCCAACCCCCCCCCGCCCAAGCAGAAGACCCCACCCCAGAGAAATGGCTGCCCAGTCTCTTCCCCAAAGCCTCCAGTCCTGGAGCACCCACAACCTCCGGTGGCAGGCCGTTCCGCTGGTTAATTCTTCCCACTGAACCCTCTTAGAATCAATACTGACGCTATTCAGCTGCTCCACAACTGAGTCCAACATTTCGGTCGCTAAGCGAGACCGCCGCTAAGCAAGTTTGGCCCCCGTTTTATGACCTGTCTGGCTGCAGCAGTGAAGCCAGTGGCTGCCGTTGCTCCTATGGTCGCACGGCCGTTAAGCGAATCACACGAGGACGATCCCACGAAGCCTGAACATCCATCCAGAGGCCAAGAAGCGCAGCCCCCCTCCCCCGGTCTGTGTTCCGGAGTCCTTTCTCCGCCACCCCTGCTCGGCTGTCAGAGCAATTACGACTGACAGCCGTCAGGCCAAGAGCTGCGTGGTTAACTGGGCAGCCCCCCCCCCTGCCCTCCCAGTCACTTCCTATTTGCAATGCTCTGGTGCTTCCACGGCTGGGACCCCCCAGGGTGGAGTGTGTAGATGTGAGTCTTTGATAGGAGAGCAGGTGGGGTGTCACCTGGATGCAGCATGCACATCACGAATCGACTGTTATTTTTTGGGTGTGATGCTAGTGTGTATTGTATGGAATTTTGATTTGCCTGCCCTCCAGTTCGTTGTAGCACACACTAAATAACACCACTTAATTATCCTTCAACCTTCTTCCTGTTTCAATATCACCTCGGAACTTCCTCTTTTGTCAGCAAACAGACAAACAGCAAACTCAGATTTCATCAGTCTGGTAGTGGGAAAATAAACTGGCAACTGTGGCTGAACACAGCCCTCTAGTGCTGAATCAAGGGCATAAACATGGCCGGGCTAAAGATCTTTTGCACTCAGAGGCAGCAGCTAACCTGAAGCCAGGTCGTGATTCTGCTCAGTTTTTGGAATAGAATAGAATAAGAATAGAATAGAATAGAATAGAATAGAATAGAATAGAATAGAATAGAATAGAATAAGGAATGGAATGGAATAGAATAGAATACCGGACTGGACTGGACTGGACTGGACTAGAATAGAATAGAATAGAATAGAATAGAATAGAATAGAATAGAATAGAATAGAACATGAAATGGAACGGAATGGAAGAATAGAATAGAATAGAATAGAATAGAATAGAATAGAACAGAACAGAACAGAACAGAACAGAACAGAATAGAATAATAATATATAGAATAGAATAGAATAATAATAATTTTGTTTATTCCCGGCTTGGACTGGACCCTGATGAAGATTTTTCTTTCAACAATTTGAACTTCTATAACTGTTTGGTTTGGCACAGCAATCAAACCGGACAAAGACTTCAACGGATAGTTAAGATGGCAGAAAAAAACCATCGCAACCAGCCTGCCTTCCATGGAGGACCTACACAGAAAGAAAGAGGGCTGAGAAAATATCTACAGACCCCTCACATCCTGTTTCAACTCCTCCCCTCTGGATGCCGCTATAGGGCATTGTACGCCAAAACAACTACACACAAAGACAGTTTTTCCGCCCCTGGTGCCCTCCCTCTGCTGAACACCTAATTGCCACATTGTCTTAGGCCTAAGAGTATCTAACCATGTAGTAAGACAGTACTACTATTATCCTTCTCACCTTACCTATGAGTACTCTTAATGGTATCTTATGACTTTGTTGGTTGTATCTTACGATTGATGATTGTAATCTTATGATTTACGATTTAGCATTTTGTTGCTGGTATGTATACGGAGAGATTCTGCACCCGTGTGTTTCCAATCACGCTTGGCCAATAAAGAATATTCTATTCGGTTGGAAACTCTGATTTTTTTATTGTGTAGTTTCTTCCAGCAAGAACTCTATGCTGTTAGCAATCATGAATAAGGAGCTTCTATTTTAAAAAAGGCAAGAACATTCCCCAGCCTGAAATGTGTGCATCACAGCCTTAGCAAAACTTGTATTATGCTGCTGTGTCCCTTTCTTTTTTTCTTTTTTCTTTTTTTAAAAAAAGAAACAAGTAGAATTTGCTTTACCATTCCTGTGTTTTTGTGTGCCACTGATGAAGAGACTAAAAGTTCACATCTGTTTTTAAAATGCATTTTCCTACCTGTCAAAGCTAACAATCCAATTTTTCAACCGAGCTTTTTTTTTTTTTAATCAGTATTTAGTTCAGGAAACGGTAACCTTTCATTTCCACGGACGTGTTTTGTTTTAACTTGCAATCACAGCTCTCAAAGCCAATTAGAAGCTCGGGAGAATCACTTGCAAATTATTTTACTGTCAGAAACAATTTGCTTTTATTTTGACACCAAACCTTTCTTGAGGTCAGAGTCTCTACATCATTCCACCTCTTATAATTGGCTGGCAAGAATAGGAAGTGTACAGTACCCGTAATGCTAGACCGCACATTATTTATTGATTTGGCTCGTTATACGGCTACTTATCAAAATCTCGCATCAATTTTATGTTATCATGGAAGTCAATATTAAACAGAGACAAGAGACATGGAAAGGATGGCAGGGTTGAGTCTCTCCTACCTATATTTTAAGTTGACTTAAATCTGTTTGTTTGCTTTTTTTTTTTTTTTAAAGGTCTGTGTTAATACTTTTTCTGTTTGGTGTCTCAGGTGGAAAAATAAATAATTTCAGGAAGAACTGTTTTCTTTACTAAGCCCAGCAAAATGTGCGTCTCACTTTCCATCCTATTTATTATTGCTAATAATAGAAATAGAAATAATAGAAATAGAAATAGAAATAGAAATAGAAATAGAAATAGAAATAATAGAAATAGAAATAGAAATAGAAATAGAAATAGAAATAGAAATAGAAATAGAAATAGAAATAATAGAAATAGAAATAAATAGAAAGACTGTGGCAAAGGCAAGCAAGGATAGTACCAATAGTAATAGGCGCCTTGGGTGCAATCCCAAAATAACTGGAGCACCACTTGAACACCATCATCGGCATTGACAAATTCACCGTCAGTCAATTGCAAAAGGCGGCCTTACTAGGAACTGCTTTCATCCTGCGACGAGATCTGTAATACCATCAAACATCCACATCTGCCTATCCCAGGTCCTTGGGAAGGACTCGATAGGTAGACAAAATGCCAAATCCAGTCTGAACATCTGGCTGACTGTGTGACGATAGGAAAAACCATCTTTAGGGATCTTTCCTTTTTTACGTTTTTAATTTCTTTTTCATTTTGGGGGGGACGGAGGGGGAACAAAACCTCCTGTTTTAGCTGCCCACGTCCTCCTGACAACAGAGCATTAGAGTCTTTTTCCACTCAGAGAGAGGTTCAATCGCCGCCAGGCAGGGCCTCATTGATTAAAAACGTCACCAGGGATGAGAGGGTGAAAGATGGCTCCCTCCCTTGATGAATGACACGCCCGTACGCTGCAAAAAAAATTAATAACAAATAAATAAAACAGATTAGGAGCCCGTATTTGCACGCAGAATTTATGAGGTGGGCAAAAACCTACTTATTTTCAGCAGAAAGAGCACCTGCACATTTTGGAATTTACAAAAACGACGTTTCTGCAATTATAGCTCATTGACGCCGGAGTGTCCAACTTCGGCATCTTTAAGAGCTGTGGACTTCAACTCCCAGAATTCCCCAGCCAGCCAGCCAGCCAGCCACCTCCCACCCACCCCCAGGCCCCACCCCCATTTCTTTCAATCCACCGGATGAAAAAAAAACAAGCCCATCCCATCCCATCCCATCCTATCTTATCATCCTCTCCTCCTGTCCCCTTCTTTTTCTCTCCTATCAACTTCCACCTCTCCCCTCCCAGCTTAGCTTAGCTTATATCCTCTTATCTTAATCTTATCATCCTCTCCTAGCCTAGCCTAGCCTACCATCCCATCTCATCTAATCTTAATTTTTTTTCCAGTTCTGAATGCTGGTGTCTTGGTTATATGAGGATGTTAGCACTTAGGGAATGTCTGTTCTATTAGTCTCTGTTTCTATTCATATATATATATATATATATATATATATATATATATATATATATATATATATATACGGTAGGTCTTTTGTTATTCGGGTTTTCTCCCGTGTAAAATTGGAAGTGTCTTGGCGACGTTTTGACGAAGTCCCATTTGTCCCATTCGTCCCATTCGAAACGTCGCCAAGACACTTCCAATTTTACGCAGGAGAAAACCCGAATAACCAAAGACCTACATACAAACACCCGCGAAAACCTCAGAAAACATATATATATATATATACCAGGGGTGTCAAACTCAATTTCATTGAGGGCCGCATCAGCATTGCGGTTACCCTCGGGGCGGGGGCGAGGGTGTGTGGCCAGGGTGGGTGCGGCCTACTGGGTGGGCGTGGATGGAGTGGGTGTGGCCTACTGGGTGGGCATGGCCAGCTCTACATCGTTCGCGTCAAGGGGGCCTGGGGGGGCCTGGGCAGGCGTGGGACAGATCTGAGGGTCTCTGGCAGAAGGGGGTGGGACCGGGGCAAGCGCCAAGGCATGGTCCATTTCTTCATTCCTCACAAAGGGCGACACCTCCCCAGCATGCACCCAGGGGGCGGGGCCGACATGGCAGGGGCTGGTTCCTCGTTGTTTCCAGACGGCCTTGTGAAGCTAAGACTGAATGTGTTTCAGCATAGATGGCCACCACAAAATTGTACACTGGCTCCTGGCCGGCTTGGGCCAGGGCCAAGGCAGCGGGGGCCGTTCCCTCACTGTTTCCAGGATGGCTTCGCGGGCCACATGAAACCACTTTGTGGGCTGCATCCGGCCCCCAGGCCTTGTGTTTGACATGTCTGATATATACAGTCTTCTCGGCTAACAGGCTCACGTCGTCGTTCTTAACAGCAGCAGGAGAAGGTAAAGTAGAGGTTAAAAACACCAGAAAGGAACTGATTTTTCGATTCCAGCCTGGATCTTCCATGCTCAGGGAGTCGCTTCGGAAATCAATCTTCAAGAGACCAAAAGGAAATCACGTTTCTAGCTGCTCTCCCGGCTGCTGAAGACCCTCCTTTCCACAAAACCAGAGTCAGAGAAATGGAGCGCCAAATTTCGGTCACATTGGTGAAGTCGGTTATGCCCCCTTTTACGACCTTTTTGCTCATTGTTGTTAAGTGAATCCCTGCAGCTGTTAAATTAGTAACACGGTCATTAAATGAATCCGGCTTCCCCCCCCTTGACTTTGCTCGTCAGAACGTCACAAAAGGGGATCACGTGACTCCCCCGGGGGACGCTGCAACTGTCGTGAGTACATGCCAGTTGCCAAGCATCTGAATTTGGATCAGGTGACCGCGGGGAGGCTGCGACGGTCGGCAAGGGGGGGAAACGGTCCTAAGTCGCTTTTTTCGGCACCGTTGTAACTTTGAACGGTCATTAAAGAAGCGGTCGTAAGCCAAGGACTGCCTGTAGCTCGTTTGGAGGTTGTCAGTGGCATGAGAGGATCTTCCGCCTCAAATTTGTGTACGCCGCTTTCCGGAAATCCTGTTTTGATTCAAGAGAATAGCGATGAATTCTGGCTGAATATACTTTCCCTAGAACAAATCCCCATTTTGTCATCTCCACTCGCCGCGTTTACCCATGTAAAAATATTCCATTGATAGACACAAGAATCAGCTCTGCCTGGGCTGGTTTAAATTAGTTTAATTTGCAATTCAATCGATTAATTAACTCTTAATTTCAAGCAGAGGCCAGAAATGCAGATTTTTTTCTTGGCTTGGGGAAAATGCATTTGGAGACCTTTCTTCCCTTTGGTTTCATTTGAGATATTTAAAATAGGATAGAATAGAATAAGAAATAATAGAATAGAATATATGAAATGGAATAATAGAATAGAATAGAATAGAATAGAATAGAATAGAATAGAATAGAATAGAATAGAATAGAATAGAATTCAGAATAAAATAGAATAGAATTCAGAATAGAATAGAACAGAATAGAATAGAATAGAATAGAAAATAGAATGCAGAATAGAATTAGAACTACAGAATAGAATAGAATTCAGAATAGAATAGAATAAATGCAGAATAGAATAGAATAGAATAGAATAGAATCCCCTTTTTCAGTGCCATTGTGACTTTGAAGGTCACTTGACGAAATGAACTGTGGTAAGTCTAGCTGCCTTTTGCATTTATTTTAGCAATCTTCGAGGTTTTTTTATCAGTGATTTCAAAACTGATAAAAAATAATTACTCGTTCAAAATCTGGGATAGAAAATAAGAAGGTTTTTGCATCCTTGTTAGTAGAAATCACTATCGCCCAGCACAAGGTGCCGTAAGAAATCAATAAAAAGCACAAATTGCTCCATCAATACCTGCATTCATTTACACTCTTCAAGGTTATCTTTGCCGCCGCGCTATGAAGAGGAGCGTTTTCTCTGTCATGCATATTAAATCAAGCAACGGGAAAAGCAGCTTCATCTATCAGAAGAAATCTAGTCAGACTCTAGTAGGCACGCTGGACAAGGGCTGCGGCTTTATTTCATTTATCCACAGCTCTCCTCTGTTTTGAGAAGGTTGCATTTTGGAATAGAATAGAATAGAATAAATATTGGAATATAGAATAGAATAGAATAGAATAGAATAGAATAGAATAGAATAGAATAGAATAGAATAGAATAGAATAAATATTGGAATATAGAATAGAATAGAATAGAATAGAATAGAATAGAATAGAATAGAATAGAATAGAATAGAATAGGAATAGAGTAGAGTAGAGTAGAGTAGAGTAGAGTAGAGTAGAGTAGAGTAGAGTAGAGTAGAGTAGAGTGGAATAGAATAGAATAGAATAGAATAGAATAGAATAGAATAGAATAGAATAGAATAGAATAAATATTGGAATATAGAATAGGAATAGAATAGAATAGAATAGAATAGAATAGAATAGAATAGAATAGAATAGAATAGATATTGGAATATAGAATAGAATAAATATTGGAATATAGAATAGAATAGAATAGAATAGAATAGAATAGAATAGAATAGAATAGAATAGAATAGATATTGGAATATAGAATAGAGTAGAGTAGAGTAGAGTAGAGTAGAGTAGAGTAGAGTAGAGTAGAGTAGAGTAGAGTAGAGAGTAGATTTTGGCTTAATGTCATGGTTCCGACAAATGAAACTCTTCAAGGAACCTCAAGGCATTGTTTACCTTAAAGAATCTTTATTCGAGTAACCTAGCGTCGGCACGTACATAGCCAAAGCCAAAATCTGAATTCCCCTCCCCTGAGCACATAGCATAAAAGCACAATTCCCTCCTCTAATTAACAGTCATAAATCACATTCTCCAGTTAGTTTGAAATGCAGGCTTCCCCTCCAGTTCTCCAACCCGCCATTTCTTATCATCTCTTATTTCAAAAAAACTTGGTTCTCACACTAGTTATAGTATTGTTATGTCTAACTAAACTCCCATGCACATTCCTCCCCCACCAGTATCATCTAATTCTAATTTTAAGAGTAAAACATAAGGAAAATGGCTGCATCTCCCTACATTGTCAAAGCAAGAACATCCAATGTTAGCAGCGTTGACAGCCATATTTTAAAGTGAAAAGTGGTATCGAGGTTTCAACTGTTCCCCAAAAAAGAAGAAATATTAACGATTTGAGCCTTTCCCATCCAATGTCCTTCAGATGTCTCAAATCTATCATTTTCCACCTCGAACTTTCATCCACCTGGCTCTTTCATCCATCAAGGTCACCAGGCGAATAACTTTGAGGCAGAAACCAAAAACAGGGAGAATAGGAGCTCCCTTTGTTTTAAAACAAACGAGAAACGCATGAATATTAAGATGACGGGTTCAATTGTTCATGATGAAACGCATGAATATTAACGTGGGTTCCAAAAGGACAGAAGGCATCGTCGTAGACAAGAGGAATCGGTACGGGGGGTCCCAATCTGTGAACATCTCTAATTAGATACAGATTGTAGGAAGCGCATCCCCCTCCCCCAGATTAAACTATTCTGGAAGTTTTTAAGAAGAGACTGGACAGCCATTTGTCCGAAATGGTATAGGGTTTCCTGCCTGAGCAGGGCGTTGGACTAGATGACCTCCAAGGTCCTTTCCAACTGTGTTATTCTATTCTATTCTATTCTATTCTATTCTATTCTATTCTATTCTATTCTATTCTATTCTAATAATAATAATAATAATAATAATAATAATAATAATAATAATAATAATAATAATAATAATAATAATAATAATAATAATAATAATAAAGTTGGAGGTCATCTAGTCCAACCCCCTGCTCAGTCAGGACCCTACACCATTTCAGACAAACGGCTGTCCAGTTTCTTCTTAAAAACTTCCAGTATTGGAGCATTCACCGCTTCTGGAGGCAGGTTGTTCCACTGGTTAATTGTTCTAACTGTCAGAAAGTTTCTCCTTAGTTCTAAGTTGCTTCTCTCCTTGATTAGTTTCCATCTGTTGCTTCTTGTCCTGCCTTCAGGCGTATTCTATTCTATTCTATTCTATTCTATTCTATTCTATTCTATTCTATTCTATTCTATTCTATTCTATTCTATTCTATTCATGGTTGCTGGAATTGGGTAGGTCTAGTTTAATGAAAAGAAGGACCAGGGGTGACATGATAGCAGCCTTCCAGTATCTCAGGGGCTGCCCCAAAGAAGAGGGAGTCAAGCTATTCTCCAAAGCCCCTGAAGGCAGGACAAGAAGCAACGGATGGAAACTAACCAAGGAGAGAAGCAACCTGGAACTAAGGAGAAACTTCCTGACAGTTAGAACAATTAATCAGTGGAACAACTTGCCTCCAGAACCACCAAAATCAACTCCCACCAACACCGACAGGGCAAGCCTCTTGTATTATAAACCGAGATCAAACCACACTCCCTTCTAGCACTGATGATGCTCCCTAGCTGGGCCATGAAACCCAACTCAGAGAGCACCAAAGAACCGTCCTTTCAACCCTGGGCTACACCTTTTTTCTTCATTTACCTTCAGTACAATAGCGGTGAATGGATTCCCAGGAGGCAGCAAATATTACATCTTTATCTTTTGTGTCCGTTCATTCGTCATCGTTGACGTGGCCCCCACGGAAGTGAAGCTGCACAATACTGGGAATTATAATTCGGCAACAGGCCGGAAATTAAGAGACCTGTAGCAAAATAGCTAGAGGTTGTTTAATTTACCACCTGTGTACAAGTCGCTAGGTGAGCAACGAGGGGGAGATAAATCCGTCAGCACCGCAAATGTTGAAAGGGGTATTAGGAGAAGGATTCGAAAGCTTCATGTGACTCTTTGTGTTTTCCCAAAGCCTCCAGCTTCTTCCCAAACGACACGGTTGACATTTCAGAGGCAGAGAGTCATCCAGACTGTCTGTTCAAGGACGTTTCCAAAATATCAATTTCTCTGCCTTTAATATTGCCCCAGAAGTGCCAAAGGGAGAGGATTGATGAGGATCAAGCCAGACGAGAAGCATCCATCTCCAGACGTTTCAAATCATTTTCTACCAAGGCTTGTCCGATGGGGATTCTCAGCCGAGCTGAAGGAGGAGAAAAAGGACTAAGATGGATGTACGGGTCGTCCTCGGCTTACGACGGTTCATTTAGTGGCCGTGTCACGGTTCCGACAGATGAAACTCGACTTAAACTGTTAAAATGAAACATGAAAGCAATATCTCCAAGTTAAAAGGAGACAAGGATGATTAAAATCAATGTGAAAAGTTAATTGAGAGATGGGAGGTCTTTCATACCTTGCAAAAAGGACAGGAGAGTGGGGAGGGGGGGTCCACCTAATTCTGGGAGAAGAGTGTCCACACGGGGGGGGGGGGGGAAGGCCCTCTTTCTGGAATCCCTCCAAGCGGAATTCTTCCACCGGTGGAGCCTACAACATCGCCTGACCGAGTAAGTTGGGCGGATATAACAAGATAGCAGTGTTCCAATATCTCAGGGGCTGCCCCAAAGAAGAGGGAGTCAAGCTCTTCTCCAAAGTGCCTGAAGGCAGGACTAGAAGCAACGGATGGAAACTCATCAAGGAGAGAAGCAACCTGGAATTAAAGGGAAATATCCTGACAGTGAGAGCAATTAACCAGTGGAACAACCTGCCTCCAGAAGTTGTGAATTCTCCAACACTGGAAGTTTTTAAGAAGAGACTGGACAGCCATTTGTCTGAAATGGTATAGGGTTTCCTGCCTGAGCAGGGGGTTGGACTAGATGACCTCCAAGGTACCTTCCAACTTGATGATGATGATGATGATGATGAAGAAGGAGAAGGAGAAGGAGGAGAAGGAGAAGGAGAAGGAGAAGGAGGAGAAGGAGAAGGAGAAGGAGGAGAAGAAGAAGGAGAAGGAGAAGAAGAAGAAGAAGAAGAAGAAGAAGAAGAAGAAGAAGAAGAAGAAGAAGAAGAAGAAGAAGAAGAAGAAGAAGAAGAAGAAGAAGAAGAAGAAGAAGAAGAAGAAGAAGAAGAAGAAGAAGAAGAAGAAGAAGAAGAAGAAGAAGAAGAAGAAGAAGAAGAAGAAGAAGAAGAA
>NW_015389543.1:124563-131175 GCF_001527695.2 Protobothrops mucrosquamatus
GGTAACTTGGCTCTGTGCCGTGTAGAGCTTTAGCAAGGTCATAACTTGAATCTGGAAGCAATCTGAATTGAATCTGGAAGCAAACCACACATAGTATGGTTGTGTGTTGCCAGGATCACAATTAACAATATTTGATGAGGTCAAGTCTGTTTAGCGACGCAAAATCCACATGCCTGTTTAATCATCTTGATCGTCTTGACTGGGTCAACCTAGTCCCCAAAGCACCAGAGGGCAGGGCAAGAAACAACGGATGGAGACTAACCAAGGAGAGAAGCAACCTGGAACTAAGGAGAAACTTCCTGACAGTGAGGACAATCAACCAGTAGAACAGCTTTGCCTCCAGAAGTTGTGGGTGCTCCATCACTGGAGGCTTTTAAGAGGAGATTGGACAACCATTTGTCGGAAATGGCATAGGGTGTTCTGCCTGAGCAGGGGGTTGGACTAGAAGACCTCCAAGGCCCCTTCCAATTCTGTTGTTTACAGTTGAGGGATATGGTCTTCAAAGCTGCTTCACCGTTCCTTCTTGAGATCTGAGAAGACCTTCAGGCATGACTTCCTTTTTCCTTCCTTAATGTCCCGCCCTACAAATTCATCTACTCTCCACCCCGACTTTGTGATCCTTTTTGAAAGCACGGCAACAGCATCTGGGGGCTTTCCAGCTGTTTGGCAAAGTCACCCATTTCATTTCTTTCTTTCTTCCTTCCTTCCTTCCTTCCTTCCTTCCTTCCTTCCTTCCTTCCTTCCTTCCTTCCTTTCTTTCTTTCTTTCTTTCTTTCTTTCTTTCTTTCTTTCTTTCTTTCTTCATAAAGATTGTGCCTGGATTCCTGTTTTGCGTGAAGGCAAGGATGCTCGAACCAGCTTCAGTGGAGGGCTTATTGGTATCTTCCGCCTCGTATTTCATAATGATTTCCAAGAATGTCAGGTTTTTATCTGCCTTTTAAATTACCGCGGGGTTCTCAGTTGTGAAAAGCTGCCACATATTGGTAAATAAATATAATTCATCCTCGGCTTGAACCGGTGGGCAATTTAGCAAAAAAATGGTAATAAATCGAACCTTCGAAAGACGGTAAACAAACGTAAGGAAAACTAACAGAAGGAGAAAGAGAGGATGTTTGTTTTATTTTATTTTATTTTATTTATTTCTGAAGGATCAGGTAGGAAGAAGAGAGGAACGTAGTTTCCCTGGAGAACCGAAGAAGGATGGAATGGAACATTTTAAAATTCCGTAGTTTGAAAGGAATGCAAGGAGAAATTATGGGGTTGACACCGGGAGTGGGGGAAAAAAAAGGAGAATATTTTAAAGATAGATGGAAATGCTCACTCACCGTTTTATTTCAGAGTAGCCAATGAAATCCACTCTGAAATTCTGCAGCTTTGAGTCCATAAACTACAACAAACCTCGATTTACAATCAGTTGTTTAGCAACTGTTCGAAATGACATTACGGGGAGTCCTCGTCCCAAAATTTCTGTGACTAAGGGAGACATTGGTTAAGATATTGTCCAAAGCACCAGGAGGCAGGAGAAGAAGCAACGGATGGAAATTAATCAAGGAGAGAAGCAACCTGGAACTAAGGAGAAACTTCTTCACAGTTAGAACAATTAACCAGTGGAACAACCTGCCTCCAGAAGCTGTGAATGCTCCAACACTGGAGGTTTTTAAGAAGAGACTGGACAGCCATTTGTCCGAAATGGTGTAGGGTTTCCTGCCTGAGCAGGGGGTTGGACTAGATGACCTCCAAGGTCCCTTCCAACTTTATTATTATTATTATTATTATTATTATTATTATTATTATTATTATTATTATTATTATTATTATTATTCATTAAAGATAAATCTCTATTCTTCCACACAAACTAATGTTTGAGCTGTTCCTGACTGTTTTAAAGTTAGAAGAAGCCCTTAGAATGTAGTAAAACGCAAGAGGCAATATAATCAATTTTCTAATTTTACAATCATTAGTACTTAATAGACAACGTGTTGTCTGGGTCCATTAGTAATTCAGTGGTACATATTAACTTCTTCAATCTAGGCCCAATATTACACCATCCAATGTGCTTCCTCTCTTCTTCCAGTAGTACACATTTTCCCACACTAGGCAAATACAATTCTTACTGTTGTTAAAGCATGCACAATTGAACATCAACATCTTGGTTATGTTTTCCTAACACTATCAATAATGTCGGTTTAAAATATTTTTCTAACCAAAACCTATTGGTTTGACCCATTAGATGGGATATTATACTAGTCATCCGATGTCTGAACTTGGCTGAGAACAGATAATTGTTAGAAATAGAAGTATTGTTGTTGTTGTTGTTGTTGTTGTTGTTGTTGTTGTTATTACGAGAAAGATAGGATTTGTAACTAGAATATTATATTTTGGTGTAAGAAAGGGAAATATGAAAACACTAAGAAGGTTTGGATAAGGGAAGCTTATATACCCAAATATAACATTATGAGAACTTATAAGCGACAGAGACATTTTGAACACCGATGGGAAATTAAAATTAAGAAAAAAAAGCGGGAGAAACAGGATATTAATTGAACAAATGGATATTAAGTGCAAGTGCAATTAAGAGCAGAAAGCTCTTATGGTTACGAAGGTTGCAGTGTCCCGTGTGTGTGTGTGTGTGTGTGTGTGTGTGTGTGTGTGTGTGTGTGTGATGTGATCCGCTTCTGCGACCTCATGACAAACAAAGTCATTGGGGGGAAGCCAGAATCACATAACAACCGTGTTGCTAACTTCAAAACCGCAGGGACAAGTGGCAAGAAAGCTTGTAAAATGGAGTGAAACTCACTTTACGTACGTTTTCCTCTGCAACAGAAATTTTGGACTCAAGTCATTCTTGAGGACTAGCTGTGTTTTTTTGTGTTTTGTTTTTTTTTAATATTCCATAACTGAGGGCTACCTGCACAGCTGCTGAAACAATCAAATCTTTTTTTTTTTTCCATTTGGATCCACTCAGGATTTTTTTTTCCCTTTTTTTCTTGTTCTTCAACAAAAAAACAGTAAGTTAGCCGTTTCGGGTTACGTGTGAGAGGAAGGAGAAAGATGCTCCAAAAGCAGCTTGCGTGGGGCGGGCAGGAATTGCTGAGAATGGCAGTTATAAGATGCGCCGAGCGTAACCTCCAAGTACAGGAGTCTTGTTGTTTCTGTTGGCAAGCGAGAGCCGCGTCGGAGAAGAATTAACCGTTGCATGCAAGATTGAGATAAATTGCTTTTTGTTCTGGGGATATATATTTGCTTTGTTCTCCTTGCATTGAACCTTCAGACACAGAGACGTGCCGTGATTGATCGCCCACGTCTAGACGGAATATCTTTCGATCTGCTAGAATTATCTCCATTACATCATAACGTTGTCTAGAAAGAGGAGCGGCTGTACATTAGCAATAGCGGCGAATATCTGTAGCTTGGGCTGGAGGATGAGGGTGGAGGTTCGTTCTATGAGCTTCTGGGTTGGTTTACGAACGTCTTGTTACCAGGCTGGGTAACATCTTCAGCGGAGTTGAAGGGGATGTCGGTGTTCTGCTTATAAGGGCTTTGTGTGGTCAATAGGTCTTGTGATGGGGAGATCCCGTCAGGTGAGGGTCTTGTGGTGGGTCAGGTGTGGGTGTGTCAAGTGAGGGTCTTGTGGTGGGTCAGGTGTGGGTCACCAGAGAGAGTCTTGTGATGGGGAGATCCCGTCAAGTGAGGGTCTTGTGGTGGGTCGGGTGTGGGTGTGTCAAGTGAGGGTCTTGTGGTGGGTCAGGTGTGGGTCACCAGAGAGAGTCTTGTGGTGGGTCTTGTGATGGGGAGGTCCTGTCAGGTGAGGGTCTTGTGGTGGGTCAAGTGTGGGTCACCAGAGAGAGTCTTGTGATGGGTCTTGTGATGGGGAGGTCCCGTCAGGTGAGGGTCTTGTGATGGGTCTGTGCCTTTCTTGTTTGGTTGCTGTGCCAAACCAGAGAGTTGCTGAGATACAAATGATAGTTCCTCTGTAGAACTATTCTACTTCATTCTACTCTACTCTACTCTACTCTACTCTACTCTACTCTACTCTACTCTACTCTACTCTACTCTACTCTACTCTATTATTTATTTATTTATTTATTAATTTAATTTATACCCCGCCCTTCTCCTCATGGGACAAAGGGCGGCTAACGGCCTCTACTCTACTCTACTCTACTCTACTCTACTCTACTCTACTCTACTCTACTCTACTCTACTCTACTATACTATACTATACTATACTATACTATACTATACTATACTATACTATACTATACTATACTATACCATACATTCTACTCTACCTTATTCTACTCTGCTCTACTCTATTGCATTCTACTCTACTCTATTCTACTTCATTCTACTCTACTCTATACTTCATTCTACTCTACTTTACTCTACTTAATTCTACTCTACTCTACTCTTCTCTACTCTACTTCATTCTGCTCTATTCCATTCTACTCTATTCCATTCTACTCTGCTCTACTCTATTTCATTCTACTCTACTACTTCATTCTACTCTATATTTCATTCTACTCTACTCTACTTCATTCTACTCTACTCTATTCAATTCTACTCTATTCTATTTCATTCTACTCTGCTCTACTCTATTTCATTCTACTCTACTACTTCATTCTACTCTACTCTACTTCATTCTACTCTACTTCATTTACTCTACTCAACTTGATTCTACTCTATTCTCTACTCTACTTCATTCTACTCTACTCTTTCATTCTACTCTACTCTACTTCATTCTACTCTATATTCTATCCTACTTCACTCTATTCTACCCTACCCTAGTCTATCTGCCCTAGAACCTTTTCCGATGATAGTCATACTGATAGGGTCTGTACTTCCATGACCTTTTGTCTTCCCCTTTTTAAAGACAGCGGAACACACATCTCCCCTCCTTACTAGAACTTCATCCATCCTTCTTAAAGAAAGACCCTCTGCAATGTCCTCCATATTGTAGGTAGGACCCCCCTCTTGCGACGTATCCCATCTTCTTAAATCACCCCACCGTCCTTGTGCAGACAGAAGTCTAAAGAAGAAAGACACAATGCAATCTCAAGAAGAGCTGGTTGAGACTGGGAAATGCTGTCAGGGATGAATGAATGAAAAAGTCTTGGGAAGACAAGCCACCTATCTGGTTCTGGAAATTTGAACACAAGAAAGATGATCTGCTCACCCAAAATTGCATGTATATGGGAGGTGCAACCATATACGTCGAATAAATAATATTCCGCAAACGGGCTGAAAATTGACAACAGATTTGTAAGCAGGGCCAACCCATTCCTGCCTGGATGATGTCACCCCCAACAAGCACGGTTTTTGTTATGAAGTCATGATCTCCCAGCAATAGCAGCCATGATTCAGCTTGCTGGTAAAGTATGAGTCAGGAGCACAAAAGAATAACTCGCTTCTCGTTGTAAAATTATACGCTGCCCCCATCCCCCAAATCTGGGATCTTTCAAAAGCTGGAAACTCTGGGAACTGAACTCCTGAGGCACTGGGGGAGCACCAGGCTGGGAATAGCTGTCTAGTCCAGGGGTAGGCAACCTTGGCTCTTTTATGACTGGTGGACTTCAACTCCCAGAATTCCTGAGTCAGCATGGCTCAGCTTGGAAACCTCTCCCTTTCCCCTCAGCATGGCTGGCTCAGGAATTCTGGGAGTTGAAGTCCAGGAGTCATAAAAGAGCCCAGTTTAAAGACCCCTCAGTTAGAGGAACATATGAAAGCATAATTAATGTTAATTAATGTAGACTTTATTAGTTTAGAGCAGGGGTAGGCAA
This sequence comes from Protobothrops mucrosquamatus, assembly GCF_001527695.2. NCBI lineage: Eukaryota > Metazoa > Chordata > Lepidosauria > Squamata > Viperidae > Protobothrops > Protobothrops mucrosquamatus. Next base: position 130,341 of record NW_015389543.1, read on the forward strand.
CCTTGGCTTTATTATAACTCGTGGACTTCAACTCCCAGAATTCCTGAGCCAGCATGGCTCAGCTTGGAAACCTCTCCCTTTCCCCTCAGCATGGCTGGCTCAGGAATTCTGGGAGTTGAAGTTCCCCAGTCATAAAAGAGCCAAGGTTGCCTACCCCTGCTCTAAACTAATAAAGTCTACATTCATTAACATTAATTATGCTTTCATATGTTCCTCTAACTGAAGGGTCTTCAAACTGGGCCCTTTTATGACTCATGGACTTCAACTCCCAGAATTCCTGAGCCAGCCACGCTGAGGGGAAAGGGAGAGGTTTCCAAGCTGAGCCATGCTGGCTGAGGAATTCTGGGAGTTGAAGTCCACCAGTCACAAAAGAGCCAAGGTTGCCTACCCCTGCTCTAAACTAATAAAGTCTACATTAATTAACATTAATTATGCTTTCATATGTTCCTCTAGGTCAGGAGTGGGCAACCGTGGCTCTTTTATGACTGGTGGACTTCAACTCCCAGAATTCCTGAGCCAGCATAGCTCAGCTTGGAAACCTCTCCCTTTCCCCTCAGCGTGGCTGGCTCAGGAATTCTGGGAGTTGAAGTCCACCAGTCATGAAGGGGCCCAGTTTGAAGACCCCTCACTTAGAGGAACATATGAAAGCATACTTAATGTTAATTAATGTAGACTTTTATTAGTTTAGAGCAGGGGTAGGCAACCTTGTTTTCTTGTTTCATGGCTCAATTAGGAAACATCATTAATGTTAGAAGAGGGTGGGTTTTCTGGAGAGGAGGAGGAGGAGAAGGAAAAGGAGAAAGAAAAAGAAGAGGAGGAGGAGGAGGAGGAGGAG
>NW_015389543.1:132959-136054 GCF_001527695.2 Protobothrops mucrosquamatus
GAGAAAGAAAAGGAGAAAGAGAAAGAGGAGGAGAAGGAAAAGGGGAAAGAAAAAGAAGAGGAGGAGGAGGAGGAGAAAGAGAAAGAAAAGGAGAAAGAGAAAGAGGAGGAGAAGGAAAAGGGGAAAGAAAAAGAAGAAGAGGAGGAGGAGGAGGAGGAGAAAGAAGAGGAGAAAGAGGAGAAGGAGAAAGAGAAAGAAAAAGAGAAAGAGAAAGAGGAGAAGGAGGACTGTGGGATCCTTGGTGCTCTCTGAGCTTGGTGGTTTTCTTGCAGACGTTTCATGACCCAACTAGGTAACATCATCAGTGCTAGAAGGGAGAGGGGGGGCGGCAGCGTTGCTTTCTTTTATACACAAGTGGCTTGCTCTGTCAGTGTGGGCGGGAGCGGACTTGGTAGTTCCTTAATTTGCTTGTGGTTTATTGCTGGCTTGTTTGTCTGCGTTTAGTATGTCTTGCCCGGCGTATTTGTCCTCCTTGCCGATGCTGGGCGCTGCTCTTCCCGTCTCCTTTACTCTTCCAGGATTTAACCCAGGACTCCCTCCTCCCCATTACTTGGGGACATGGGGGGTGTCCCTGCAAACCACAGTACAGGGGGGGGGGGCTCATCTTATGGCTGTTTGCTTCGGATTGGATCCATTTGTGGCAGAGCTGGGGGGGTCCAGGGTTATTAGCCTTGATGGCAGTTCTGCCTGTCTCTGAAGCTCATCTTGACCCCTGTGAGAAAAGGGGGTGCCATGCTGGAGGTGGTTAGAGGGCTAGGAAGAAGACCCCCACACACACACACACCTCCACCCTGGAGCATTTGGCTTTCTTAAACTTATCTGATTCCTTTTCATTTCGTCTTTAACGTTTCTAACCTTTGTTTTTATGCCCAGCTGTTCACTATCACTTCAGGGTGAGATGGGCAGCATAGATACTGAACACATCTGGATGATAGATAGATGAGAGAGAGAGAGAGAGAGACAGACAGACAGACAGACAGACAGACAGACAGACAGACAGAGACAGAGAGACAGACAGACAGACAGACAGACATAGATAATAGAGGGACGGAGAGAATAGAGATCACTAAAGTTAGAGAGAAGGTGAGAACGATCGATAGAGATTGATCCATCGTCCATAGATGATAGATGATAGACAGATGATAGACAGACAGATAGATGAAGGAAGGAGGGTGGGAGAGATCAATAGAGTTATACGGAGAGAGCTAGTGAGAGAGAGAGAAGGGAAGAGAGATCGACATAGATTGATGATCGATAGAAGATAGACGATAGACAGATGAAGGAAGGAGGGTGGGAGAGATCAATAGAGTCAGAGAGAGAGAGAGAGAGAGAGAGAGAGAGAGAGAGAGAGAGAGAGAGAGAGAGAGNGGGGGGGGTCTCCCGGCTTGCTCTCGCCCGCCCTTCTCCCTCCAGGCATTGGCGAGGCGGCCTGTCAATCAGGGCGCCCGCCTCCCCCAGCGCCGCGCGGGTGGGGGGGGGACTCACTACTCGGTGCCAAGCATCCCGCCCCAGCCGCGGCGACAGACGGGGGTCCAGCGGGGATGCTGAGCGAGGAGGCCATGCAGGCGGCGGCCGAGGAGGGGTCCAGCGGGGGGGGCAAGCTCTACAAGGCCCCCCCGCAGCAGCAGCAGCAGCAGCAACAGCAGCAGCAGCGCAGCCCCTACAGCGCGCTCAAGACCTTCCCCGGCGGGCGGCGGCCGGCGCTGAGCAAGCGCTACGAGCGGCCCACCATGGTGGAGATCCCGCAGGTGCGGGCGGGGGTCGGGCCCTTCCAAGCGCAGCCGCTGCCGGCCGTCGCCCCCTCCTCTTCCTCAGCTCTGGGCGAGCCCCCCCTGCCTTACCCGGGGCCCTTCCGCGCTTCCCACGCGCCCCCGGCCCGGACGTCGGCCCCGCAGCTGGGGGGACCCCAGGCGCCGGCTGCCTCCTCCTCCTCCTCTTCCTCCTCCTCTTCCTCGTCCTCCTCCTCCTCCTCGGCCAGGTACGGCCAACATCATCACCACCACCACCACCATCACCACCAGGGGGCGCCAAGCAGCAGCGGCGGCGGCGGCGAGGGGCCTCTGGAGCTGAGCGCAGGTAAGGAACTTACCTTCGGCCAGGTGGGGAGGGGGAGGAGAAGATGGGCAGAGCTGGACACGAAGCGGGACCCTCGGGCTCTGATTCCCTAGAGGCCAAGGGCGCGCCTTCCCCCGCCGGGAGAAAGGCGGGAAGGGCATCTGAGGGTGTGCAAAGGGCAGAATAATAATAATAATAATAATAATAATAATAATAATAATAATAATAACAACAACAACAACAACAACAACAACAACAACAACACCATCATCGGCATTGACAAATTCGTCATTAGTCAATTGCAAAAGGCGGCCTTACTAAGAACTGCTTCCATCCTGCGACGAGATCTGTAATACTGTCAAACATCCACATCTGTCTATCCCAGGTCCTGGGAAAGGACTCGATAGGTAGACAAAAATGCCAAATGCGATGATTAATAATAATAATAATAATAATAATAATAATAATAATAAAATAAATAAATAAATAAATAAATAAATAAACCATCCACATCTGCCCATCCCAGGTCCTTGGGAAGGACTCGATAGGTAGACAAAAATGCCAAATCCAGTCTGAACATCTGGCTGACTGTGCGATGATGATGATGATAATAATAATAATAATAATAATAATAATAATAATAATAATAAAATAGTAGTAGTAGTAGTAATAGTAGTAATAGTAATAATAGTAATAATAGTAATAATAGTAATAGTAATAAATAGTAATAAATAGTAGTAGTAGTAGTAGTAAAGTTGGAAGGGACCTTGGAGGTCATCTAGTCCAACCCCCTGCTCAGGCAGGAAACCCTATCCCATTTCAGACAAATGGCTGTCCAGTCTCTTCTTAAAAACTTCCAGTGTTGGAGCATTCACCGCTTCTGGAGGCAGGTGGTTCCACTGGTTAATTGTTCTAATTGTCAGGAAGTTTCTCCTTAGCTCTACAGCTGGCCAGCCCTGCAAGGTTTAACCATCCCAGAATAGCCACCGAGGATGGGGCGGAGTGGAGTGGGGGGGAGAAATTGTTCAGGGTGTAGGAGA
>NW_015389543.1:139518-140848 GCF_001527695.2 Protobothrops mucrosquamatus
TCTTCTTCTTCTTCTTCTTCTTCTTCTTCTTCTTCTTCTTCTTCTTCTTCTTCTTCTTCTTCTTCTTCTTCTTCTTCTTCTCCTCCTCCTCCTCCTCCTTCTTCTCCTTCTCCTTCTCCTCCCTTCCTCCTCCTCCTCCTCCTCCTCTTCTTCTCCTTCTCCTCCTCCTCCCCTTGTCCTCCTCTTCTTCTTCTCCTCCTTCTCCTCCTCCTCCTCCCCTTCTTCTTGTTCTTCTTCTTGTTCTCCTCCTCCTCCTTCTTCTTCTTCTTCTCCTCCTTCTCCTCCTCCCTTCCTCCTCCTCTTCTTCTCCTCCTCCCCTCGTCCTCTGTTTCTCTTTCTCCTTCCCCTCCTCTTCCTCTCTTCTCCTCCTTCTCTTCCTCTTCCTCCTCCTCTTCTCCTTCTCCTTCTCCTCCTCCTCCTCTTCCTTCTCCTTCTCCTTCTCTTTCTGATCAAGATTATTGCTTTTCCTCTCCTCTTCATTTGGAAGAGAGCATGAAGCTGTTTTTCCCGTGAGCTGAGACGAAAAGAAAGAAAAGCTGTTCAGAAGGATTTCCCTCGCCCCAGTGACTTCTTTCCGGGACATAGAGAGAACCTTAGTTCAGCACAACTGCAGAAAGCAGACTTTAAAATTAACAACAACAACAACAGTAATAGATCCCCAAGTATAACTGTGCACATCCATTTCAGTATCTTTAATACTGCAGTCAATGTTTTTGAGCCTTGAGGGACTTAATTGCCATGCGAGACGATCAAAACATTTCCTTCTTTTTAGACAGAATCTTCCAAGACGTTAAAAGCATCCTTCTTTTTTTTTTCTTTTTTTCCTTCCCCCTTCCTTTCTTTTTTTCTCCCTTTCCAGCAGGCTGGTGTTAGAGCTCACTTAGTTTTGATATGCAGCCTAAATTTGGCACCAGGAAATTGGAAATTGCATCTTTAAGCAGGCTACAATCAAAAATGAATTACAATAAATCCTATATAATTGCATAGGTCATTCGCTTTAATGAGATTTTATTAACCTGACTGTCAGGCTTTTGAGTCAGGCAGATATTTTATCTTCTTCAGCTGATAAAAGTGTCAGCTATAAACCACCGTATAAATATTCATAAATCTGCACATCTGTGGCAGCCTATCAGCATCCTTCTCCTGGACATTAAAAGCATTCTAATTACTTTCTGTCTAGCAGAGCTGAAAGGATGCCTGATATAATATGCACTCTGGCGGGCGTGATTGCCTTTGTTTGCCACCACAAATAACGGCACCCCCATTTTTAGCAACGATGGGGGGGGCCAAGAATACCGCCCCGGCTTGGACCAAAACAGGGGGAAACGTG
>NW_015389544.1:0-1336 GCF_001527695.2 Protobothrops mucrosquamatus
TCCCCCCCACTCCTCAGAGATAGACACACATATAGCAGCGGGGGAGCCGTATGCAGGGGAAGCAAGGATGCCTTACCATCGAATCTGCCTAACACCCTGATAATGAATGTAACAGCACTCAAAAGGACGCGAACTCAGAAAAAGGAGCCGGACATCAAAGCAGGCAGCACGCTTGAAGTGCGGCAGGATCAGCTGGGGCTGGTTACGCGTTCCAGGAGCCGGAAGCAGGCATTGAACGACTGTATATAAACCTTCCCAGCATTTGCCTTTTTAACCCTGATGATGTCAAGTGCACTTGACGAAAGCTTGGTAGATTAAACTCTATATGTTTTATAGATTTATATATATTACTTAAAATCCTAAAAACCGAAAGTTGACTCCTGGGTAAATCCATATTCGGGAACCACAAACTGTGAGACCACCAGGAGGTTGTTAAAACTATAAAAAGTTTTAATAAAGTTAAAAACACCTAGCTTTCGCTGGCTTGCTGCCAGCATCATCAGGGTGGTTAGCAGTCGATGGGATGGCTACTTATAGGAGTGGTGCCTTTTGCACCCGACTCCTAGACCTCGTGATTGGGCCCAACCGAACTTCCTGCATTCGGCTCCTAACTGTCATATCGCCAGCTGACACGTTCCTACTTCCCACTTCCCCACCTTTGCTCCTTCCCTTCCTTGTTCGTATACCGGGGGGGGATTCAGTCCTATGCCCAGGGTACCCCCTTGTTGCCCATTGCCCCCATCTCTCTTCCTAACCCTATGTGTTCCAACTTCCCTCCCCTTTCTCTCGTTTCCAGTGACCTCCTCTACCACCTCATTCACACCGTGTGCCTCAGCCACACCAACTCTCGCTCCCCCCCAACTCTCGCTCCTATATGTTCATAAGGGACTTAGATTCTGTCAATACTTGCAGCAATGGCGACTTCCGGTGGTGACAGCCGTGCCGATGGCGGCTTCTTTCCAGCCGCCCGCCTGGGAATGTGTCAAAGCCTGAAGAAACAGAGATCATCGGCTGTTTCTCGGCTTGGAGCCTCGTTCCCCGGGTTAAGGGGGAGGGGTGTTTTTCCCAGATAGAGGTAGAGTTCCCCGTCTCCTCCATATTCTTTTTTTTGGCGGATGAGGGGTGAGAACTCCCTCAGAGTCTGGGTTTTATCTCCGCACCCCAGGACGCCTTTGTTCCTTTTTTAGGAACAAAGCCAGACGCTGCTTCCACATCTGCTGCTTAAAGAGATCTGTGATTAAAATCAAGAGCAGACAGAGCTGACCGGGAGAACCAGAATTGTGAGAATTTGGGACTTTAACTCAGGAGATAAGTAAAGTATCTTCTCCACTTACTA